>NW_024081617.1:346378-348870 GCF_003009895.1 Hyaena hyaena | reverse complement strand
CCCCCCCCGCACACACACCCCCACACCCCCCTACACACACACTCTGCACACCCCTCGCACACCCTCCCCCCGCACACACCCCCTGCACACAGCCTGGTGGGAGAACCCTCACGCCTCACTCTGAGAGTTCACAGGTTTGTGTCTTTGTGCATAAGTGGTGATTATGTGTGTGTAAAGTGGTAATGGATGTCACCTGGGTGAGTTAAGCTGCACCCCACCCCCGTGCGTGGCTGCTCTGATGTGCCTGGTGTCTGCACCCCACCCCTGAGGCTGCTCAGTGTGCCTGCGTTCCTTCTTGAATGCACACTTTTATGCATGAGAGTATTCAGTTTGGGTTATTACTTTCTCTGCCTGCTTATGTAAGGCTTGTGCTGCCTCCCATTGCTGCCCAGCCCTCCAAGCTGCATCCCACTGGGTGTACCCCCACCCCATCCCCCTCTGCCTCTGCTCTCACGGGATGTCCTCACTCCCTCTGCTCCCCCAGGACCTGTGTGAAATGGGAACATTTTTTTTAATATTTATTTTTGAGAGAGAGAGAGAGCACAAGCGAGGGAGGGGCAGAGAGAGGGAGACGCAGGATCAGAAGCAGCTCCAGGCTCTGAGCTGTCAGCACAGAGCCTGATGCGGGGCTCAAACACACAGACTGTGAGATCATGACCTGAGCCGAAGTCGGACGCTTAACCGACTGAGCCCCTCGGGGGGCCCCAAGAAATGCGAACATGCTGAAAGCACCAGAGGCTCTCGGCGTCCCAGCCAGCTCAGACTGGAGTCCCAGCGAAGACTCCCATGTCCTTTGGCTTCCAGCTCATGCAGCCGGGCCCCTGGGGAAACGTCTCAGACAAAGTGGGCTCTGGAGCTGAAAAGCCAGAGGGCTGGTGTGACATAGTGAGTGATGAAAACACACATACAACAGTACTCACACATGTGCATGCTTACATTGCACACACACACAACAGAAACACATACATGCATAGATGCACACGTAACACACATGCACACAAAATGTAAACATACACATACCCACACTTGTAGACACACAGGCATACACTCCACGCAAACACACATGCACTCATGGACACACATGTGCACACAATACACATGAACACATGCACTTGTGGACACACATGCACACACGTGTGAGCACACAGGCAGGCACATACCCGCACCCCTTCACCATGTCTTCCCTGCCCCACACCTGCTGTGCAAGGGCCAAGCACCGACTGCTTCCTCTCACTGAGCCCACCAACAAGCCAGGGCTTTATGAGCCTCTGACAAAGGAGGAAGACGAGGCCCCCGCCTGACCGATGCTCATCCCGTCCGGGGGACGCAGGCAGCAGGCACTGGGCAGCGTTCCTGAAGGAATGAGCACAGTCTCAGCGTGGTTTGGAGGAACTGGGGAGCTGTGTAACACCCCTGCAGAGGAGGAAGCCAGAGCTTCCCAGCCGCCCCCCCCCCCCCGCCACGGCCCCCAGAGGGGAGGGGTGTCTGCGGGAACTTCCCCACAGACAAAGCACTTTCAGGGCTGGGTCAGGCGCCCAGGGGCCCTGAGGAGAGGTGGCCCCAGACTCTGCTGTCCTCCAGGGATGAGGGACGGGGGAGGGGGGGCCTGGACCTAGGCCCCTCAGGAAATCACTTTCAGATCTCTCTCCAGCTCACTGAAGTGAGTGCTGCTGGAGAACTTCTCCCTAAATTGCCTCAATTTTCAATTTGCTTGACATTTGAGCAGCACGAGGCCCTCTGGCTCCCTTCCTGGAGCAGCCCCTGCCTGGGCAGCCCCCCGCCCACATGTGGGGTGCAGGGCACCTGGGGGCCAGGGGCCGTGGGAAGGGCACGGATCCCCCGCCCCCCCCTCCAGCTCCTAGATGAGCTCAGGTCGGCACCTCAGCCTGGCCACCATGCTTGGCACCCTTCCCCCTCCCCCCTCCCCCAGGGGCTTCTGCCCCCGTATCAGCTGCTTCACTGCTGAAGTTAGGGAGTCTGCAGGAAGGAGCAATGGGCTCTCGCTCCACAGACCAGCCCGGGAGAGAGTGACCTGCAAAATAAGTAGACTGCAGGCCCGCGGGGAGGAGAGCTGGGATGGAGGGGCGGGGCGGGGCGGGGCGGGCTGAGGGTTGGTGTCTGGAGCTCCAGCAGGTTGAGCAGATCTGTCGGGACAGCAGGTGGAAGGCGGCAGAACGGCAGAAGCCCCAGGCTTGTGGCCCCCAGGGCCAAGTCTGAGGGCAGTGTGCCTTCTAATGTCGAGAGAGAGAGAGAGAGAGAGAGAGAGAGAGAGAGAGAGAGAGAGAGAGAGAGAGAGAAACACGGGTGACAGAATAAGAGAGAGAAAGCCCTGCTCTCCCCCCAGGAGAATGAATGGAGAGGAGGAGTAGAGGGGAGGGAAGAGGGAGGAGCAGGGAGAAGGAAGGAAGAGGAGGAAGAGACGGGAAGAAGGGGAGGGGGGAGGAGGGAGGAGAGAAGGGAAGGATGGAGAGAGAGGAGGGGGGAGGGAGAGG
>NW_024081617.1:301743-346271 GCF_003009895.1 Hyaena hyaena | reverse complement strand
GGAGGGAGAAGGGGACAGGGAGGAGGGGGCAGGGGGGAGGGGCAGGGGGGAGGACCAGGGAGGCGGGCTGGGCTGTCTCCCGGGAGCCCTGACCCCACTGGGCCCGGAGGCTCCCCTCCCGGCGGCGCTCGGGTTTCGGGCTGAGCGCAGGCGGATTGAGTAACAGATGCATGTGCTACACATTATGAAGAAAGCCTTAAAAAGCCCTCGTTTATCGCTGTTTACGTTCCGTGATTGAGGGGAGAATTTGCCAAGACCAAAGGTGACTGCTGGTGTTTCTGTGACCAATATTACCTCAAACTGAAGCAATTAGCTTCACGGAAACGTGCGTCGTCTCCGGGCTCTCACGGGCGACCTGCACGGAGCACACGGACCGCGGCCGCCCAGCCAGCCGCAGTCCCTGGGCCGAGGGGGGCCGGGTGCCCCGGGCCGCGGGCCTCGGTTTCCCCCTCTGCGGGGTGGGCTCCCGGCCATGCACCTAATTTCCTTGGTTTAGCTCCCAGACCCTGTGCTTTTGGCCTTTCTCCCTGAGGCTGTTTCTACTCACTTTTGGCCACTAAAATCCTTTCTTGAGACAATTACTGACAGAGAAAGCGGAGAAAGCGTGAAGGGTAATTAGCGAAAGCTCTCCTTCCAAGGAGGAAAGTGAGAAACTTGCACCGTGTGTTTGTTGGCCTCCCAGGCCAGAGCTCTTGGAGGGGGGTCTGGGGGCATGACTGGGGGTGCCTAGGCTCCCCCATCAGTAAGCAGGGAAATGATGGCACCTGCATGGGGTCATGAGGAGGGAATGGAAAGGGTGCTGAGTGCTTAGAACAGTTCCTGCCCAGTAGGCAGCAGAGAACAGCTCATTACCACTATACCCGAGAATCTGGAGGAGCTGGTCAGGAGAGAGGTGACAGCGGGTGGGGGGCAGACACCCCGTAGAGGGAGGGGAAAGGGGCCAGAACCTGCTCTGGGGTCAGGGGAGCCTGGGAGTGTGCCTCAGTGGGCCCCCTGCCTCCTGCTTCCCACCACCTGTCCCCATGCTTCTTGCAAACCAACCAGCTTAAGTCACTTAGTAGCTGCCACTGTGCCCCCCATCACAGCACATCTCCTGCCAAGCAGTAAGCCAGGCACACCAGCCCCCAGGAGGCACCAAGAGCCAGACGGCCTTGAAGGCACAGCCAGCAGCCAGGCCCTGGGCCTGACGGAGCACCACCCCTCGCCCTCAGCACCATCCGGGTGGGAGCACCTCCCGGGGATGCAGGGCTAACAGCGTCTCCTCCTCCAGCTGTGAGAAGTCACCATGGACTCTACGGGGAGCACGCTCAGAAGCGCGCCTGGAGCAGTGTGGGCAGCGAGGCGGTGGACGCCGCCCCTGAGGAGGGGCTCAGACCCGGGCAGGCCACCAAGGCGCACAGCCACTCGGGTTTGCATGCTGGTTAGGGGAGCCTCGAACCAGTGCCCTGTCACTGCAGGACCTGGAAACGAAGCAGCACCTAGGCCAGATTTGAGGAGGGGTCGGGTCCGCCCACCAGGAGGGCTGGTGGCTCCTCCCTGCAGAGGCCCCAGGGCAGCCCAGGGGTCACACTCTGACACTTTACGCAGTCTCTGGGCTGACCATGGAATGAATGAGAGGGCCCTCGGGCTGGCCGGGGCCTGAGCCTACAGCCCAGGAGCAGAGGTGCAGAGGTCACAGGGAGGTAGCAGTCCCGGTGGGCCCATCCCAGCCCGCGGGACCTCTGGGTGCTCGGCGGCGTGGCGGGTGTCCGCTCAGGGAGAGAGCCTTAGTGCAGGCTGGATGCAGCCCGAACAGGAGGGACATCAGGACTCCCCAGATGGTCTGTCATTCGCTCCTCCCCTGTGACCACCCCATTTCACAGATGATGCAACTGACGCAACGAAGGCTCAGAGGGGCTATAACTGTGCATTCCAGGCTTGGATGGATGTTTGCCACGGCGCTGGATGGTGTCCAGGCTCTCTGTATATGACCCGCCAGCCCAGCTCCTGGGGGCACCGTCTGCCCTGAGAGCCCTGCTGACCCCTTCCTGTCTTCTGCACCTGCAGGTTCAACAGCACCCCGGCGCCATCGGTCCAGAGTCCCTGCGCGTCCCTGACACCTCCTCTCCGACACAGCTGGGCTGGGGGACAGCGGCGTGGGAGGCCTGCGCCCAGCAGGCGCTTTGCTCTGGACCCGCCAACGCTCCTGGGCAGGGCCAGTCGTCAACCGCTCCCTGAGGCACCCAGCCCAGGGCAGCCTCGGGGTCCCCAGCCCTCTGGTCAGCGACCCCCAGCCCTGTAACCCGAAGATGCCCCGAGGGACCCCACAACCCCTCGCACCACTCCAGTCCGCTTCCCCCTCTAGAGAGAGCTGCTAATTCTTCAAGGACGCCACTCACCCTCGGCATAAAGCGCCCATTCTTCCCCAGCGTGGGGCTGGGGTGGGAAAATATTTTCCAAAGGTCAGTTTTCCAATTATACTTAAAATTTGAAAGCTCATTTTTTTCTTTTTTGCCTCCCCTCGGTGCAGCCGCGTTCTGCTAATTTCATAAAGATACCATTTAGCTGAGGTAGGTGGGATTCTGGGCATCAGAACAGCTAACCAACGTCAACAGCCAGCCGTAACCGTAACCACCGACTTCCCATCATTTGTGGGGAAAAAAAGTTTCTCTCCCCAAAAATTATGGCCTGTAGAAATCAGACAACATCCCCATTGCCCGGCGGGAAATTACAGAGATTTTCTTGCGTACTTAACTTTAAGCCACGTTTATAAAGTCCTGCTCTGTCTTAATGACTCGCTCACGGTCTGCTGGGGAAGCAGGATGTTTGAGGAAGTCACTTGGGCGTGTGATGCAGGTGAGCGCCCATGTCGCAGGGCAGGGGTCCCGGGTCTGGACGGGGCTGGGGGCTGGGAGGCCAGGCCAGTCTCGGCCACGCCCTTCAGATGGGGACAGGAGGAAGGGTTCATTCACAGCAACAAATCTAAGACTCTCTCCCTCTGCGGTCTCCATTGACCCCAATGGGAATTGGGAACCTTCTCCCCGCCTCCACTCCAGCTGTCTCCATGCTCCATTCTCCACCTTAGCCAAACCTTGCCCTTCGCGCCCAAACATTCAAGGCCCCCACGTGGCTCAGAGCCCCTCCCAGAACCCCACCAAGCCACGTCCCCTTGCAGGTGACTCTGCCCCTCCTGCCCAGGACAGAGCAGGGAAGTGGCTGAGGGCACCAGATGATGAGGCAGGTGATGGAGAGGGTTTCAAGAACCCACGCTGGAGGGGGACAAGCCACAGGGCAGGGTGCCACCCCCACGGGCCCCGGGGCTCTCACCCCTGGGGCCAGGCTGTCCAGGGCGCCTCCAGGGGTGAGGAGCCTGCAGACCCGCAGCTGCGCTGGGCTCAGGAAGAGGAGAAGGAGCGGGAAGGTAGAAGCAGAGGACAGGCTGGAGCCTGCTTGGGGGGGTGGGGTGGGGGGTGAGGGGGCAGGAGCAGTGAGGGCTGGGGAGGAGCGGCACAGGGACCCCGTGGGGCAGGCCCCACCTCCTAGGACAATGAGGTGGCCCAGGCAGGGGAGGAGGTGGCCCAGGGCCCAGTCCTGGGGAGGGGGGGTTGGGGGGGTGGGGGGCAGGGCTTCTCAGCTCTAGCCAATGGGCCTGCTGATACTAGCAATGTCCAATTTTAGGAGAAGATGGGAATGTGACTTTTTGCTGAAATACCTCAATTTTCCAAGTTTGGCCACTTTATGTTTTTAACCAGTGGGCGTGTCAGAGCACCCCTCCTGCCCTTCCCCTCACACCGTGCTCCAGCCGCCTCTTGTGATTCCTTGTTCCTGCCTCACGGTCTTTGCCTGTGCTGCTTCCTCTGCCCAGGACACCCCTGAGCCAGCAAGTGCAGGGCTGGCTCCTTCTCCACGAGGAGGGCCCTGACTGCTGCCCCCTTTAGTCTTCCTCCCTGCCCTGCCCTCCCTTTGTATTATGTACTCATGGGTTCCTCCATTATCTGTCCTTCCCCCACAGAAGTGAAAACTCCTGAGGGCACCAACTGTCTGATTCGTTTACTGCTTTACCTTCGGTGCCCAGAACAATGTCTGATACATAGTAGGTGCTTAGTAAAAGCACAATCAAGAAACAAATGAGTGTGTAAACTTCCTGCCCCTTTACCACCTGGCTGGCAAGCATCTCCTGCCCCCGTTATTCCCGTTTCTCCTGGGACCCTGGGCACCTCCAGCCGTGGGGCCTGAGCTGGGTCCTACAGCAAAGGCCCCCCGCCCTGGAGAGAAGGAGGGGCCTAACCTGGGGGTGACGTTGCTGGAAGCTGCTCTTGTCCGACCCCTCTGCCCCATCACCCCATCATATTATGCGTATAGGACTGTCTACCATCTGAAATGACTCGGTTTACCAAGCCTGTCTGCTCAGCTGTCCAAAGAGAGCTGGCTGAGCATGTCTGGGGGACAGCAAGGATGGCTGTGTGTCTGGGTCCAGGCATGCGGGCTCTGGTGGGTGGTGAGGTCAGGAAGCCTGTGGCGAGGTGAGGGGGGCTGCGATTTCATCCTAGGGAGCCACTGAAGGGTCTATTGCAGACCCTGTGGGGCACAGAATGAAGTCCGGTAGATGAAACCAGTGTCCTCGGCTCCCAGATGAGATGGTAAGACACATGAGTGGAACAAACCCATTCCTTGCACCAAGACTCCAGATGCACAAGATGAAGGAGGTCTGGCCATGCCCGCCAGGAGCTCTGACCCTAGAGAGGCCAATAGGCTATGCACTAATCCCCCATTGCATCCATCCGCAGTCTACCCACCCATCACCCTTCCACCCACCAGGGTCCCTGCGGGGCCTCGATGGGCTCCTGTACTCACTCAGTCAAGGTGAAGGTCGTAATGGAAGAAAGGCAAAGCTCCAGGCTTAGACCAGGCTCTCCCTTGCTCAAGCCCTGGGTGAGGAAGAGAAAAAGAAAGAAACAAGACTCACGAACACCTGTCCCGTAGCCTGGACGCTCTTGTGAACACCTGTCCGGTAGCCTGGATGCGGTCGGCACTGGAGAAGAATGATTTCTTCTTCTCAAAGGTATCTGATGGGGGAGGGATTAGCCTCTATATTTTTCCCAGAAGAAACTGGAGATTAGAGAGAGTAAGCAGCTTACCCAAGGCCCCAGAACTAGTGAGTGGCCGAACCAGCACTCACGCTAAAGGCTAGCTCATTCCAAACTCCCAGTGAAAAGGAGGGGTTCAAGGCAACCCATGTAATTGCTGTTAGGCCAGCGGTCTGTAAGCCAAAGCCAACAGGCAAGATGAGTGCTGCCTGCACTAAGATTTTTTTATGCCATCACTTAAATATTTGCTATAAAGATAATGCCGGAACATAGTGGAAAAAAAAGAGGTCAAATATACAAGATGAACAATAAAGAGAAGGTCTCAACTTCCAGCTCCGGTCGTCATGAAGTCCTGAGTGGAAGATTTACCCCTTCCCCACAAGCAACTATAAAACTAGATAAAGCATATATGGAGCAGCTGTTCCAAGCACTAGGCCTCAGACACAGCAGAGCCATAATTCCCGAGAGCAGGAAAGCACACAGGGCGAGCTCCACTCTGGCTTCGTGCCTGATGCACTCAGCCAGCTGTGGCACAGGGATAGAGAACCTCAACAGAGAGCTTCCTGGGAAGAGGGAGCACAGTGGTGCCCAGGACCGCTGAGGTAGAGAGAACTGCAAGGCAAGGAGTGGGAAGGAGGAGGCTGGGCAGAGACGCACCCGAATTTCCCTCATGCAAATCTGAGTCTCAGCAGAATAAACCGGCAGGAAATGCACAGGGTTGCGCTCTGCTGGGGAAGGCAGAGAACAGCTGGCGGGTGGTGGAGAGCTGGAGGGGATCCGGGGGACTGCACAGTGCTCAAGGACACAGGTGTTCTGCCTCATCGTTGCGAAGGGCTACTCTAGACCCTCCCTACAATGCCTACCAGCAAACTTCAATGGGATCAAATTCATCTGCTGGGAAAACAATGGCCTGTCAGAAAACCAGTGAACACTCTCTAAAGAAAGAGAACGTCCGGGTTCTCAACATTGTAGCATCCACAATACTTGAAACACAGTAAAAAATTACTAGACATTCAAAAAGCAGGAAAAGGGAACCTACAACCAGGAGCTAAACAAACAGAAAACAAAGTCAGTGTGAACAGACGCAGAGATAAAACATACATTTGATTAGCAGACAAGAAGTTTAAATGATTGTGATACTGTATTATCTATTATGCTACAGTCAAGAACTAAAAGTAGAAGAATGAATGGACACCTGGGGGCTCAGTCGGTTAAGCGTCCGACTTCAGCTCAGGTCATTGTCTCGCAGTTTGTGAGTTTGAGTCCAGTGTCGGGCTCTGTGCTGACGGCTCAGAGCCTGGAGCCTGCTTTGGATTCTGTGTCTCCCTCTCTCTGCCCCTCCCCTGCTTGCACTTCGTCTCTCTCTCTCTCAAAAATAAATAAACATTAAAAATTTTAAGGTAGAAGCGTGAAAAAAAGTGGAATTTCATCAGGGAACGTGAAACTGTAGAGAAGAATCAAGTGAAAATTCTAGAGCTGATAAATAAAATACCTGCAAAGTGAAATTTATTAGCAATTGGACACTGTGGGAGAAAGACCCGTAAATTTGAAGACAAGGTGATAGAACTACCCAGTTGAAGCACACAGAGAACAAGATGCCAGAAAATAAAGAGAGCCTCAGAATTGTGCAGAAAATATCAATGAGTCTAACGTATGTAAAATTGAAGTCCCAAAAGGAGAGAGAGAGACTGGGGAGGAAAAATATTTGAAGAAACAGTGGCAGAAAATTTTTGAATTGGATGAAAGCCATAGACCCACAGATGTGAGAAACACAATGAACTCGAGCAGGATACACAGGAAAAGAAAAAAAAAAAAAGAGAAACCCATGCTAGGGCTCATCGTATTCAAATGGTTAAAAAGCAAAGTTAAAGACTGGTTCACATGGTGGCTCATGTGACTCTTGATCTCAGGGTTGTGAGTTTGAGGTCCACGCTGGGTGTAGCGATTACTTCAAAGTAAAATCTCCCACTGAGTTATCATCAGAAACAAGACAAATCAAAAGACAATAAAATGACATCTTTGAAATGCAGCAAAAAATTCAATCTAGAATTCAACAGCCAGCAAAATCACCCCTTAAAAATAAAGGGAAAATAAGGGCATTTCATGCAAACAAAAGCTGAGATAATTCATCTGCAGCAGATTTAAACTACCACAAATGTTAAAGGAAGTTCTTCGGGCTCAACAGCAATAAGAGCAGATGCAAGCATACCTACATGAAGTGGCGAGGAGGGCCAACGATGACAAATACGTGAGAAAGTAGAAAGGATGTTGACATATCACTCGAGAAAGAATTGATTCATAATGATAAAAGTAGATTCTTCACGAAGATACAGCCGTTATAAACATTAATGCACCGAACAACACATGTTCAGAATATAGAGATGGAAACACTGAGGAACTAAAGAAATGGACGCACCCACAGACACAGAGACGTAGCCTTCCTCTTGGAGTAACTGATGAACCGCCAATAAGGTGATGGAAGGTCTGAACATCATAAGCCAAATTAACACAACTGACATCTATAAAACACAATACTGAAGAACACACCTTTAAAATGCATATGGAAATTCAGCAAAACGAGTCATACTCCATTAAACAGCATTGCAATAATAGAGTATGTTCTCTAGCCGTTACTAGAGATTAAGAAATCCGTAAGAAGTTAATAAGAAAACCCCCAGATCTTTAAAGGTAACACACACTTCTACATAATCCTTGGGTCAAAGAAGAAATCACAAAATATTTTGTAGTGAAAAGTAAAAAACATCAAAATTGATAGAAGGAAGCGAAAGTTGTTCTTAATGGGAAATTTACAGCTGGAAATGCTTACAGAATAAGTACAATCCTCTAAATTCTACATTAAGAATTTGAAAAGGAACAAATTAAAACCAAAATAGAAAGAAGGAAATAATAAAGACAAGAACAAAAATCAATAAAGTAGAAAATAAACAATAGAGAAAATCGAGAAAATGAAAAGTTTATCTGAAGATCAAGAACATTGACAAAACACCTAGTCAGCTCAATTAAAGAAAAAGAGAAAATACAAGTTGCTGTTATTATGGATGAAAGAGGGGATGTAATTACACATTCTGAAGACAGTAAAACCGCAGTAAAGGAATGTGGTGGACAACCTTGTGTCAGTAGATTTGACAACTTAGATAAAATAGACAAATTCCTCAAAAGGCACAAAAATTCCATATTTCATGTGCACGCACACGTGAACACGTGCACACACACACACTCACGTACAGTACACATGGAAGCCCTACACGTACTAAACCTTTGAAATTTCCCCACAAAGAAAACTCTAGGCTCAGATGGCTTCACTAGGGAATTATATCAAATATTTAAGGAGGAAATAATACCAATCTTACACGAAGTCTTTCAGAAAATACAGGAGGAGGAAAAACTTTCTGACCATTCTACAAGGCTATCATAACATTAAAAAAAAAAACAAACCATGGGGCGCTGGTGGCTTAGTCGGTTAAGCATCCGACTTTTGCTTAGGTCATGATCTCGCGGTTCATGGGTTCGAGCCCCGCGTCGGGCTCTGTGCTGACTGCCAGCTCAGAGCCTGGAGCCTATTTCAGAGTCTGTATCTCCCTCTCTCTCTGACCCTCCCCTGCTCATGCTGTCTCTCTCTCTCTCTCCTAGAAATAAATAAAAAATATTAAAAAAAAAAAAAACCTAGCACAGGACATTAAAGAAAAGTACAGACCAATATTGTTTAAGCACATAGACACAAAATCTTTAGCAACTATTAGCAAATCAATTGCAGGGAAAATTGTGTGTGTGTGTGTGTGTGTGTGTGTGTGTGTGTGTGTGTGTGTGTCTGCATGCACGCGCATATGAATGCAATACCAGGAATGCAAGGTTGCTTTAATGTTTAAAAAATCAGTATAATTTGGCACATTAACAGAATGAAGGAAAAATATATGATCAATAAATGTACAAAAATACATTTGAAAAATTCAACACCTGTCCAAATCCCATGATTTGGGTGGGCAGAGGAGCCTCTTAGCAACAGAAGGAAACAGAAGGACACTTCCTCAACCTGATAAAGGATATCTATAAGAAACCAGCAATTAGCATCACATGCAATGGTGAAAGATTGCATGCTTTGCTTCTTAGATTGAAAAGAGAAAAGGGATGTCTGCTCTCATTCCTTCTATTTAACATTGTGCTTGAGGTTATGGCCAGTGCAATAAGGTAATAAAATAGAAATCAAATACATAAAGATTGGAAAGAAAGAAGCAAAAATGTCTTTATTTTTCAGAGGACACATTATGTAAATAGCAAAGTCTATTTAATTTATTTAAATTATAAATTCATTTATTAAAAAAATCTATTAGAAATAGTAAATGAATTAGGCAAGATTTCACGATACAAGGTCATCATACAAAAATCAATTATATTTGTGTATAATAGCAATGAATAATTAGAATATGATTCTTTTCAATTTTTTTACATTTATTTATTTTTGAAAGTTGGAGGGAGCCAGAGCATGAGTGGGGAAGGGGAGAGAGAGAAGGAGACGCAGAATCTGAAGCAGGCCCCAGGCTCTGAGCAAGCATTCAGCACAGAGCCTGACGTGGGGCTTGAACCCACGAACCGTGAGATCATGACCTGATCTGAAGTTGGATGCTTAACCAACTGAGACACCCAGGTGCCCCTAGAATATGATTTTTTTTTAAAAAAACAATACTATCTATGAAGAATAAAAAATGTACAATGACTAGGGGAAAATGTAGCCCAAGTTGTACTGGAGCTATTCACTGAAAACTACTAACATGGCTAACAAAAATTAAGAGCAAGATAAGTGCGGATAAATACCATGTTCTTGGGATGGAAGACAACATTGCTAAGATGTTGAATCCCAAATTGATCTATAGATTCAATGCAATCCCAAAACCTCAGCAGTCCTTTTCTTAGAAATGGACAAGTTTAATTTAGAATTTATAGAGAAATGTGACGTAGCTAGAATATCCCAAACCAGCTAGAGAAAGGAGGGAAAGACTGGTAGACTTAATACTATTTCAAGACTCATTATGGTATTGGGAGAAGGATGGACAAACTGATCAATGGAATAGACAGTAGTCCAGAAATAAATCCCCACTTAAAGGGTTAACTGATTTTTTGTCAAGAGCTCCAAGGAAATTGAAGAAGAAGGACTTTTTAAGAAATAGGTCCAGGCCTTTTTCACAATGGGTTTGCCACCAGAACACAGGTGTTGTGAAAACCACCTCCAAACCAATATGGGAAAGGAAAAGACTCTTATCAACATCGTCGTCGTTGGACACGTAGATCCGGGCAGGTCTACCACTGTTGGTCGTCTGATCTGAGGCTGCTGAGATGGGAAAGGGCTCCTTCAAGGACGCCTGGGTCTTGGATAAGCTAAAAGCTGAATGTGAATGTGGTATCACCACTGATATTTTCCTGTGGCTACTCGAGACCAGCAAGTGTTCTGTGACCAGCATTGATGCCCCAGGACACAGAGACTTTATCAAAAATGATTTCAGGCACACCTCAGGCTGACTGTGCTGGTGCTGGAGAATTTGAAGCAGGCCCCCCAAGGATGGGCAGACCTGTGAGCATGCCTTCTGGCTTACACACTGGTGTAACACAGCGTATTGCTGGTGTTAACAAAAGGATTTCATTGAGCCCCTGGAAGTCACCACCCACATTAAGAAAACTGGCTACAACCCCGACACGGTAGCATTTGTGCCCATTTCTGGTTGGAAAGGTGAGAACATGCTGGATCAAGTGCTCACATGCCTTGGTTCAAGGGATGGGAAATCACCCATACAGATGGCAATGTCCGTGGGGCTACACTGCTTGAAGCTCTGGATTGCATTCTGCTACCCGCTCATCCAACTGACAAGCCCTTGCATCTGCCCCTCCAGATGTCTACAAAATTGGTGGTTTTGGTACTGTCCCTGTGGGCCGAGTGGAGACAGGTGTTCTTAAACCAGGCATGGGGTCACGTTTGCTCCAGTCAATGTTACAACTGAAATAAAGAGTCTGCTGAAATCCACCAGCAGGCTTTGAATGAGGCTCTCCCTGGGGACAACGTGGGCTTCAATGTCAAGAACGTATCTGTTAAAGATGTTCGTCGTGGCAATGTGGCTGGTGACAGCAGAAATGACCCACCACTGGAAGCAGCTGGCTTCATGGCTCAGGTGATTATCCTGAACCATCCGGGCTATGTCAGTGCTGGATACTCACCTGTGCTGGACTGTCACCCAGCTCACATCACCTGCAAGTTCGCTGAGCCGAAGGAGAAGATTGATCATGGTTTGGAAAAAAAGCTGGAAGGTGGCTCCAACATCCTTGAAGTCTGGTGACGCGGCCATCGTTGACATGGTTCCTGGCAAGCCTGTGTGTGTGGAGAGGCTCTCTGACTATCCTCCCCCGCCGTTTGGCTGTTGCTGACACGAGACACACATTGCTGCGGGTGTCATCAGTGCCAAGAAGGAGCTGGACCTGGCCAGGTCACGAGTCCTCCCAGGAAGCTCAGAGGCTGAATGAATATTGTCCCCAGTACCTGTCACCCCAGCCTTAATCAGCAGTGGAAGAGCAGCCTCACAACTGGTTGTGCCAGTTGGCCATTTAAAGTTCAATAGTAAAAGACTGGTTAATGATGACAGTGCATCATAAAACCTTCAGAAGGAGAGGAGACTGTTTTGTGGACTATTTGGTGTGTGTGTGTGTGTGTGTGTGTGTGTGTGTGGCAGTTGTGTGTGTGTGGCAGTTGTGTGTGTGTGTGTGTGGGGCAGTTTTAAGTTATAGTTTTTAAAACCAGTACTTTTTATTGGAAATAACTTGACCCAAAATCTGTCACAGTATTTTGAGACCCATTAAAACAAAAATTTGATGAGAAAAACAAAAGAAATAGGTCCAGAAGCACTGTATTTTTATATGGGGGATCACCACCAGCCACCAAGGTGGTGCTGGCAGCCTTAGAGGAGAGCTGGGGCACACTGGCGATGCCTGGCCTCAGCCGCACCGTCTGCCAGGCCTGGACATGTTCCCGCCTGCCATAGGTGAGGGGAGAAGATACGCCCAGGAAAGTGCTTTGTCCAGATGCCAAAGGGGCCAGAAATAGGTCCTGCACCCCAGGGATGAGGCAGCCATACCCCCACACAGGGCTCTTCCTTTCCTTTGGAGTCTCTAACAGCCCTGAGCCACCAGACTGGGACACTGGCTGCCAAAGCAGAAACCTTCCCGGACTAGGAATGAGTCAAACCCAAGGTGCCTGACTGGAGACCTCCCAGTCTCTCTCTTGCCTCTGCACTCATCTCTGAGCCTGATCCAGCCCCTTTAAACTCCAGCCTTCCAGCCAACCCTCTACACCTCCCCAAGGTAATTATTTTTTTAATGTTTGTTTATTTTTGAAGGAGAGAGAGACAGAGCATGAGTAGGGGAGGGGCAGAGAGAGATGGGGACAAAGAATCCGAAATGGGCTCCAGGCGCTGAGCTGTCAGCACAGAGCCCGATGTGGGGCTCGAACCCACGAACCATGAGATCATGACCTGAGCTGAAGTTGGACACTTCGCTGACTAAGCCACCCAGGTGCCCCATCAAAGTAATTATTTTTTTAATAAAAATTGACTTATGAAATTAAACGATGAGAAGGCCTCTGCATCTGGCCAAGACAGAGTAACGGAATTCA
Organism: Hyaena hyaena; assembly: GCF_003009895.1. NCBI lineage: Eukaryota > Metazoa > Chordata > Mammalia > Carnivora > Hyaenidae > Hyaena > Hyaena hyaena. The sequence goes on along the minus strand of NW_024081617.1, from coordinate 333,536 downwards.
TATTTACCCTCCCACATGAAATAACCAAAAAATGAAAAGCATGTATGAAAAATGTTTCTTTCAAGACATTGAACGTCAAGCAATGAAGAGAAGTGATTGATCCCCGTGAGCTGGGAATCAAAGGAGGCGAGCCCTGGGATTACACCAGCTTACTGCCTTGGTAGTGGTCAGGCCATGGTGCAGGGAGAGGGAAAAGACAGAGTCCAGTGGTCTCACTGAGGCTGAGGGACAAAGGTGACACTGGGAAGACCATATGGCAAGATGCGTAGCACAAGATGGTAGAGTAGAGGCCTGCAGAGGGAAGGAACTTTTGAGGGCTCCCTTCAAACCATACCAGAGTGCAGGCCCGCAGACACACGTGAAGAAGCTGTCCACGGCGGGAGAAAGAGCCACCCGAGAGCATCAGAGGCCACGGTGCCCAGGGATCCCACAAGGCCAGGAAGAGTGTCTGTTCTCACCAGCCAGATCGGAAACCCTCATGGTCTACACAGCACTGTGAGTACCCACGAAAGTCTTGCCTTGTTAGTAGACTGGACTGAATGCTGTTTTGGCCTCACTTAATAAATCTTGAAGCAAGACCTCAAATCATCAAACTGTTTCTGAGTAACTTAACCATGTTCCAGAATGCAGGTCAATAATATTTGTAGAAACACAACATTATTGGGGCGCCTGGGTGGCTTAGTCAGTTGAGCATCCAGCTCTTGGTTTCGGCTTAGGTCATGATTTCGCGGTTCCTAAATTTGAGCCCTGCGTAGGGTCCTGCACTGACAGCATGGAGCCTGCTTCAAATTCTCTCTCCCGCTCTCTCTTTGCCCCTCCCCCTTCTCTAAAAAAAAAAAAAAACAAATACAAAATTATTCAATAACCAATAAGGTAAAATTCACAATACCTGGCATCCAATAAAGAATTACCAGGCACTAAAAGCAGGAATATAACAACCCCTAGAGAGGAGAAAAGCTAATTAATCAAAAGTGACCCAGATGACGTGTGAATAAATAACTTTCTGAAGTTAAGAGACTTAGAATGAAATTGGATTTAAATTATTAAGATGCTTCAAGTACAAAAATGAGGCTTATGCTTGCATTCAATCTATCGTTGGACATTACAGGCTCATATTTCATTTCTAGGAATATTATTCATTTTTTCAAATTAATTCAAAATAAATATATTTTCTTCTCAAAGATTAAAAACCCTGACCCATAACTGAAACATGTATTAATGTTAGCAGAGAATATTAAAGAACTTATTGTAATTGTATTCTATATGTTTCAAAAGTTAGAGACATAGAATATATAAAAAAAGATCCAAAACCAAACCTCTTCTCTAAAAAATAAAAACAAAGTCGAAGGACTAATACTAGCCTATCACATGACTTATCATAAAACTACAGTAATCAGAACAGTATGATATTGGCACAAAGATAGTAAAGTACTGGATGTCCAGAAATTAATTCTCACAAATATATAAACACAGTTAGTTAACTTTTAACAATGCTCGAAGACAATTCAGGAAAGAAAGGAGAGTCTTTTCAACAAACTACACTGAAACAATTGGATATCCATAGGGAAAAAAAATTGAAGTTTCATCCCAAATTCATATGTACAATTGAATTCAAAATGGATCATATACTTAAATGTAGAGCCCCAAATTATAACACTTTTAGGAGAAACCTTATGATATTGAGGTAGGCAAAGAGTTATTAGCTACAACACCAAAAGCACCATTCATGAAAGAACAAATTGATAACTTGGACTTCATCAAAAGTAAAGATATCCACTTAAGAGAATGAAAAGACAAGCTACAGACTCAGAGAAAAACTTTGCAAGGCATATATTCAATAAAGAACTGATACCCATAATAGATAAGGAATTCTCAACTCAATAAGAGAAAAATTTAACTTAAAAATGGACAAAAGCTTCGAATGGGCATTTCACCAATGAACGTACATGAATGTCAAACAGGAACATGCAAAGATGCCCAACATTATTCGCCATCAGAATATAAAGTTTTAAGTATAAGGAGATACCACTATATACCTATGAGAGTGACTAAAATTGAAAAGACTGACCAGAGTCTGAGACTGTAGCAGAACTGGTACTAGTCAGAATGTAACATGGTACAAACAATTTGGCAGTTCATCAAAAAGTTATGGCTGGATGTTAGCGTGAGGAGCTCCATGGACTCACTCACCAGAGGACAAAAAGTAAATCTGGTAAAGGCTATTAAAGAAAACAATTACTGTGGCCCCTGGGTATCTCAGTTGGTTAAGTGTACAACTCCAGATTTTGGCTTAGGTTGTGATCTTGCAGCCATGAGATCGAGTACGATGTCAGGCGCCACACTGACAGTGTTGAGCCTGCTTGGAATTCTCTCCCCCACCCCTCTCAAAAAATAAATAAACAAACTTTAGGAGCGCCTGGGTGGCTCAGTCAGTTAAGCATCCGACTTCAGCTCAGGTCATGATCTCATGGTTTGTGAGTTTGAGCCTTGCCTTGGGCTCTGTGCTGACAGCTCAGAGCCTGGAGCCTGCTTTGGACTCTGTGTCTCCCTCTCTCTGAATCCCTTGTCCCCATGTTCCGTCTTTCAAAAATAAACATTTTTTTAAAAGTTTAAAAATAAACAAACTTTAAAAATATAATTATATAAAGTCTCTGGAAATGTCCTGAGGGCATATAACAAATGAAGAAAAATTTATTCAAGGAAACATGCTAAAACTTGGTAAGAACAGGAAGAATATGTGTCGTTTGAACCAGGGCCCATTCCTTCTTTCCTTCTCTCAGCATGATAGAAGCTCCACTTTGGGTAAGTGTGGCCAAGAAGATGGTGCCCTCTCTTCTTCTTAGCTCCCAACCAAGACTCAATATACCTCACCAGGAAGGGCAGGCCCCAGCATTTCTAATGCCCTCCAGTTCCAGGTTGAGGAATTCTTGGTGAGTGTGGCCAAGATATCAGGAGCTCCTTTCTCCATGAACCTCCACTCACAGGAAGAAGGCTCTACCTTACCTACAGCCAGCCAAGAATACGAGGGCCCTCACCACCCTTGCCCCAGATTAGGGCAGAGCACCCAGACCAAGAAAGAAGAGTCATGCAGAACAGAAGCTACTGCTTCATTTGGGGCCCAGAGTAATGGATCAGAGATATTGTCTAAGATGAGTGGATCAGACACATTGTCCGGGAGAAGAGACATCCCATAAGAAAGAGAACTCCAAAGCTCTCCACAAAGGAACTGACATTATTTGAAGAAAACAAAACAAGCATGGAGAAGGTTAAGCTTAAGGTGGCTTTCAACAACAACAGCTCCTCTTAGGAGCAACAAGCTAAATCATAGGCCATCGAGTTCATAAGCCTAGAGAAAAATAGGGAAAGAAGTGGCTAAGACGACACCCTGGAGATGAAAAAAACCCAAAGCCTGGCTTCAAAATCTAGTCCTGTCTACACTGAATTGGATCAGACTGCTCAGAAGCACATGCCCCAGGAGATTGTCGAAAACTATAAAGCAAGCAGTTGGTGATTAGTTGCACCTAAGGAGTGGAGAGTAACACCAAATGAAGAGAGTGTAACAGAACTCAGAGAAAGAGAAGATCAAAGAGAGCCCTGCCAAGCCACTGCCATCCCAGGAAACTGTGTACATACTCAAGGCTCTGCCCCCAGAGGAGCAACAGCAATGGCTTCATGCTATGAAAGCGGACTTCACTCAAACTGTCTAGCCAAGTCACAAACAAATAGTAAAAATAAGTCCCCAAGAGGAGGAAGGGCAATCCAAAGTTGCTGTAATATATTACCTAATCTAATTTTCAACAAAAAATTATGACATACAAAGAAACAAGAACATATTTACATAGGATATAAAGAAAAAAGAAAGTGCTTCCAAGAGGGTCATTATGTCATATGCAACAAAGATTCAAAGCAGCCATTATAAATATGTTCAGAGAACTAAAGGAAACCAGGCTTCAGAAACTTAAGGAAGATATGAAGACAATGTTTCACTAAATAGACAATATCAATACACATGTAAAGTATTAAAAAGAACCAAATGAAAATTCTGGAGTTGAGAGGTATAATAAATGATATAAAAGTTTATTAGAGGGGCTAAATAGTATATTTGAATTAGTGAAGAAAGAATTAGTGAACTTAAAGACAGATTAATGTTATTACACAATCCAAACAACAGAGAGAAAATAGAATGAAGAAAGTTGAACAGAGCCTCAGAGAAAATCAGGACACTTTTAAGTACATGAACATACATATAATGAAAATCTAGGAGAGGAGAAAACAGAAATAACATTAGAAGACATAATGGCTGAAAACTTCCCAATTGCTGAAAAGCATTAGTCTACACATTCATGAAGCTCAGAAAAGTCCAATCAGGACAAGTACAAAGAAATTCACACCCAGATACATCAGAGTAAAACTGCTGAAAGCAAAGATAAAGAGAAAACCTTGACAGCAACAAGAGAAATTGACTTGTCACATACAAAGGAATCCAAATAGGATATCAGCTGACTTCTTATCAGAAACAATAGAGGCTAGAAGGAAGTGGTATGGCATACTCAAAGTGCTGAAAGAAAAATACGATTTAACTCAGAATCTTATATCTGCCAAAGCTATCTTTCAAAAATGTGAGTGAAATAAAAACTTTCCCAAGTAATAAAAAACTGAGAAAATTTTCTTCTAGCAGACCCCTCTTATAAGAAATAGTAGAAGTAGCCTTTCAGGCCAAAAGAAAGTAAACCCAAATGAAACTTCTAATCCACATGAAAAATAAAAAGTACTGTTAAAGAGTAATTATGTGTTTATTTACCCAAAAAATCCCAGAATACATATTATTTTCTTCTTTCTTCTTTAAACTGATTTGAAAAACAGTTGTATGAAATAGCACATATAGAGGATTTGGGTGGCTCAGTTAGTTGAGCATCTGACTTCGGCTTAGGTTATGACTTTGTGGTTTGTGGGTTTGAACCTCACATTGGGCTGTGTGCTGACAGTTCAGACCCTGGAGCCTACTTCTGATTCTGTGTCTCCTTCTCTCTCTGCCTTTTCCTATTCATGCTCTCTCTTTCTCTCAAAAATAAACAAACATTTAAAAAAAGTTTTAAGTGAAAAAAAAGAAATAAACAGTACATATATAAATGTATTGTTGAGCCACAAATGTCATATATTTGACAATAATAACATTGATAAGGCAGATAGGAGGTGAATTATATTGGAGTAAAGAAATGACATCAGATTGCAACTCAAACCTGCATATACCAATTTCAAAAATGGAAACGGTAAATAATAAGATAAATAGAACAACTCAGTAAATACATACTTGCTCTCCTTTCTTTTCTCATCTTAATATAAAGCAGCAATTATAGCCATGTATTATTTGATTTGGAACACATATAAATTTAATATGTATAACAATAATAGCACAAAAGAGCAGAGATGGAATAGATCTATCTAGGAATATCATTTCTATATCACACTGGAATGAAGTTAGTAGAAGTCCAAAGTAGATTTTTATAAGATATGTGTGGTAAGCCCTAGAACAACCACTAAAGTAGTAACCAAAAAAGTATAGAGAAAGAATAATTGAAAAAAGGGAAAACGTTATACTAGAAAACATTCACTACATGCAAAAGAAAGAAGAGGAAGAGAGGAACAAAAGAAGTAAAGCAGACATAAAGAAAAAGTAAAATGGCAGATGTAAGTCCAACTATATCAACAACAACTTTAACTGAATGGGTTAAGCAATTCATTCAAAAGACAGAGAATGTCATAGTGGATAAAAAACATCATCCAACTATACGTTGGCTATCTGAGATTCAGAGCTTCAAATAGGTTAAAATCATAAGGATGAAAAATTATAACATGTGTACACCAACCATAAGAAAGCTGTAGTGGCTATATGAATATCAAATGAAGTAGCTTGCATATTTTTTATTAGAGACAAAGAGGGACATTTTATAATGATAAAATTGTTGATCCATAAGGAAATTATAACAATTACATACATACCTAATTATAGAGCCCTGCAATATGTGAAGCAAAGGCTGATGGAATTGAGATTAAGGATAGACAATTCAACTATAATCATCCAAACCTTCAAGACTACACTTTCAATAATGCAGATCATTATTGAATATAATGTTCAATAGAACAACCAGGCAGAAGATCGATAAGGAAACAGAAGACGTGAACAATAATATATACAAACTAGACCTGCCTGATATCTACAGAACACTGTATCTAACAGGAACAGAATATGCATTTTCTTCAAGTATACATGGAACATTCTATAGGACAGATAACATGGTAGGTCACAAAACAAACTTCAATTATTTAAGAAAACTGAAATTGTACAAAGTATTACCTGTGATCACAATGGAGTAAAACTGGAAATTAACAACAGAAAGAAGATGGGAAATGCACAAATATACACAAATTAAAGAACACACTACTAAATGCCAATGGCTCAAAGAAGAAATCACAAAGGAAATTAGAAAATACTTTGAGATTAATAAAAATTTTAAAATAACACATGGATATTTCTGGGATGCTGCTAAAGTCGTATTTAGAGGGCAGTTTATAGGTATAACTTACAGGAAAGAAAAAAAAGATTGCAAATCAATAAATTTCCACTGCAAGAACCTAGAATAAGAAGTACCAACTGACCCCAAAGCAAGCAGCAGTAATGAAATAATAATTACAGTGAAAATTAACAACATAGAGAACATAAACCAAGAGAAAAACAATTAAACCAAGTGTTTGTTTTCAGAAAAGATCCCCAAATTGATAAATCTTAAGCTAGGCTGAAGAGAAAAAAGAGAGAAGACTCAAATTACTAAGGTCAAAAATGAAAATGGGGACATAACTACTAACCTTACAGAAATAAGAATAATTATAAGAGAATGCTGTGAACAACTGTATGCCACAAATGAAATAACTTAGATAAAATGGACAAATTCTTAGAAAGAAGAACTAAAAATGACCCAAGAAGAAACAAAATCTAAATACACCTATACAAGTAAACAGATTGACTTAGTAATCAAACAACTTCCACAAAGAAAAGTCCAAGACCAAATGGCTCCATTCGTAAATTCTTGCAAACATTTGAAAAGGAGGTACTATGAATTCTTCATGAATGCTTCCTAAAATAAAAGAAAATGGGGAAGTTTCCAACTAATTCTATGAAACCAGTATTGCCCTTATATCAAAACCAAACATCACAAGAAAATGATATACTATTCACTTACATTTTCTTATGAATATAGACATAAAATCCTCAACAAAATACTATTAAATAGAATCCAACAATGTATAAAAGGAATTATGCACCATGACCAAGTGGGATTTATCCCAGGAATGCAATGTTGGTTTAACGCCTGAAAATCAGTTAACATAGTATACCACATCAATAGAATGAAGGGGGAAAAAACCACATTATCATTTCAATTAATGAAGGAGAAGCATTTGACAAAATCTAACACCCTTTCATCATAAAAACACTCAACAAACCAAGAATAGAAGTAAATTACTCATTTTCAAAAAAAAATTTTTTTTAATTTATTTCTAAGAGAGAGAGGGAGACAGCACGAACAGGGGAGGGTCAGAGAGAGAAGGAGACACAGAATCTGAAACAGGCTCCAGGCTCTGAGGTGGCAGTCAGCACAGAGCCCGACGCGGGGCTCAAACCCACAAAACCATGAGGTCATGACCTGAGCCGAAGATGGACGCTTAACCGACTGAGCCACCCAGGCGCCCCTCAAAATTTTTTTTAAAGTTTATTTATTTTGAGAGAGAGCGAGAGCACACATGCGGGATACGGGGAGGGGGAGGGGGAGGGAGAGGGAGAGGGAGAGAATGAATGAGAATGAATGTCCCAAGCAGGCTCCACACTGTCAGTGCAGGGCCCAATATGGGGCTCAAACTCATGAATTGCAAGATCATGACCTGAGCCGAGGTCAGACACTTAACTGACAGAGCCATCCACGCACCCCAGAAATAAATTACTTCAAGTTAATAAATGCCATATATGAAAAACTCATAATGAACTACATAGGTAATGGTGAAAAAAACAAATATTTCCCCCCTACAATCAGAAACAAAACAAGGGTGTCTGTTCTCACCACTTCTATTTAACTTGTACTGGAGATTCTATCTAGGGAAATAGGGCAAGAAAATTAAATAAAAGGCATCCAGATTAAAAAGGAAGAAGTAAAACTATCTCTAGTTGCAGACGGCATGGTCTTGCACGCATAAAATCCTAAGGAGTCCACTGAAATCTATTACAGCTAATAAACAAGTTTTGCAGGCTGCAGAATACAAGATGAATAGATAAAAATCAAATCGATTTCAAAATTATTCTATGTACAATAACATCAGAGGCAATAAAATATTTAGGGGATAAGTTAAACAAAATTAATGTAAAACTTTTATTCTGAAAATTGAAAAATACTATTGAAAGACATTAAAGATCTAAATAAATCAAAAGACGTGTTTTGCACTGAACCCATCCATGTTCATGGACTGAACGAGAATATTGTTACAATGCTGATATTCAACACAATCCCTATCAAAATCCCATCTGACTTCTTTTCAGAAACTAACATTCATATAGAAATTCAACAACAATCTTGAAAAAGAACAAAATCTTGCCATTTCAAAACTTCCTATAAAGCTATAGTAATAAAGGCAGTGTGGTGCAGATATAGAAAAAACATAGATCAAGCGAACAAAATTGAGAGTCCAGAAGTAAATCTCCACATTTTATAGTTAATTGATTTTCTATAAGGGTGTCAAGACGATTCAATGGAGACAGAATGGTCTTTATAACAAATGGTGTTGGGAAAATTGTATACCTATACATCAAAGAAAGAAGGTGGACCCTTACACCTCATACCACATATAAAATGTAACTCAAAATGGACCAAAGATGTAAACATAAGAACTAAAGCTCTACAAGCGGTAGAAGAAAACATCAGTCTAAGTCTTCCCAACCTTTGACAGAAAATGGTTTCTTAGATATAATGCTAGAATAAGCAACAAAAGAAACAGACTGGATAGCACCAACAACGAAATTAAAGTGAAAACGTTTTGTGTTTTAAAGGGCACCTCAAGGGGCACCTGCATGGCTCAGTAGATTAAGTGTCCAATTCTTGATCTCAGCTCAGGTCATGAGCTCACAGTTCATGGGTTTGAGTCTAGTGGTTGGCTCTGCACTGACAGTGCAGATTCTCTCTCCCTCTCTCTGCCCCTTCCCTGCTCATGTTCTCTCTCTCTTTGTCAAAGTAAATAAACATTAAAAAAAATAAAGGGCTTTATCAAAAAGGTAAAAAGACAGCTGCCAAGGGGGTACAATACCTGCAAATCCCATATCTTATAAGGGACTTGTTTCCAGAATATATAAAGAACGACTACTACTCAATAATAAAAAGACAAAGAGCTAATTAAAAACTGGGCAAAGGATCTGAATAGACCTTTCTCCAAGGCAGGTATACAAATAGCCAATAAAAATATAAAAGGATGCTCACCATCATTGGCCACCAGGGAAATACCAAGCAAAACTACAAGATACCACTTCACACTGATTAGAGTGGCTCTAATTGCAGTGACATAACAGCAGGCATTGGCGAGGATGTAGAGAAATTGAAACCCTCATACACTATGAATGGGAACATAAAATGGCGGGGCTACTTTGGCAAACAGTTTTTTCCTCAAAAAGCAAACCACAGAACTACCATGTGGCCCAGCAATTCCACTCCTAGGTATTTACCCAAGAGAAGTAAATATACGGACATATAAGAAGAAAATATAAGTCCACACCAAGACTTGCATAGGAATGTTTAGAGCAGCCTTATCAACCAGAAATAGAAGCCAAAATCTGGAAATCAATGCAGATAAGACATCCTTCAATGACTGAATGGTAAACAGATTGGTAATTGCTCCTATGGAACACTGCTTGGCAATAAAAGGAACGAAGTTTTGATGCATGTAACAACATGAATGAATTTACACATAACTATATGGAGTGAAAAACAAAATGCTGTACGTGACAAACTTTCCAGGGTGATGGACATGTTCTGTATCTTGAGTGCAGTGAGGGTTCCATGAAGATAGATAGGTGAGGGATAGAGAGATGGAGATAGAAACAGAGAGACAGAGAGAAACAAACAGGCAGATGTGTGTGTGCATATCAAAATGCATCAACTTCACCAAGAAGGTAAAAAGAGAACCTACAGAATGGAGGAATATAATCACAAATCATATACCTGATATGGGCTTCATAGCCAGCATATATAAAGAACTCCTACAAGCTCAACAACAAAACGACATACAACCGTAATGAAAATGGGGCAAAGGGCATCAACAGACATTTCTCCAAAGAAGATCTACAAATAGCCAACAAGCACATGAAAAGACACTTAACATCATTAGTGAATGCAAATTAGAGCCAGAACGAGACCTCACTTCACAGTTACTAAGATGGCTGTAAGCAGCAACTAGAAGATGCCGAGTGTCAGGCAGAACGTGGAGAAGCCGGAACCCAGGGGTGATGTGAGAAGGTGCAGCCTGTGAAAGACAGTCTGTCAAACACACTGGACAGAATCACCATACAGCAGCCTCACTCCCAGGCATACACGTAAACGAACTGCAAACAAGGACTTGAGCAGTTACTTGTACCCAATGTTCCGAGCAGCATCCTTCACAACAGCCATGAGGGGGAAACAGCCTGTCCGCACTGCTGGATGGATGAACACAATGTGGTCTATACACACGATGGAATCCTACTCAGCCTTAATAAAGAAGGAAATTCTGACACCCGCTCCCGCAGGTGATGGATGAACCTTGAGGACATTATGATATGAAGTAAGGACAGTACTGCAAGAGTCCACTCATATGAAATACCCAGATGGGGCAAATTTACAGGGACAGAAAGTGGACCAGAGGTCGCCAGGGGCTGGGCGGGGGGATGGGCAGTTAGTGTTGTTTATAAAGTTTTTACGGTTTTTTTTATTTTTTTAAAAAATTTTAATTTTTTTTTATTTCTAGGAGAGAGAGAGAGAGAGACAGTGTGAGCAGGGGAGGGTCAGAGAGAGAGGGAGTCACAGATTCTGAATTAGGCTCCAGTCTCTGAGCTGTCAGCACAGAGCCCAACGCAGGTCCTGAACTCACGAACCACAAGATTGTGACCTGAGCAAAAGTCTATGTTGGACGTTTAACCAGCTGAGGCACACAGGTGCCCCGGCAGTTAGCATTTCATGGGGATGGCGTTTCTGTATGGCTGCAGGACATGGTGAATGTAAGCAATGCTACTAAATCGTATATTTGAAATGGCTAAAATTGCAAATTTTATGTTGTACAGATTTTGCCACAAAAATAATTAGGAATGTAATAGACCAGCCCCCACGGAACTGTACACTTTACATGGGTGAATTGTTTGTAAAAGTTATCTTTTACACTTTACATATGAGCATTTTATTATATGTCAATTATATTTAAAGCAGCTAGCAAAACTATGCAAGTGTTACTTTGACAAAAATAAAAATTAAGTTTTAAGAAACAAATTAAATAGTGAATGCAGCCTCCTAATTTCCACCACACGCATCTCTACAGAGAAAATCTACCACCTCTGTCGCATCCCTGCTGCCCTGGGATTCGTTCCCTCAGCGGAGACTGGAGTGCAGACTGAGGCAGGCGGGGCCTTGTTCCTTCTTCCACGAAGCGGGACTTGCGATCGTGGCCACCTCAGAGGACGCAGAGGCACCCTAGAGACGGCTCGACCCAGGGAGGCTACCTCTGCCACGTCAGGGGAGAGGGGCGAGGAGACCCTGGGCCAGGCGGCCTCTGGAGGTCCCGCAGAGCCGGGCAGGTGAGTGAACCTGGGCGGGTGTTGGGGCGGGGGGGGGGGGGGGGGGGGGGGGGGGGGGGGGGGGGGGGGGGGGGGAGCCGTACCCTGCAGACCCTAGGAGGAGACCAGGGTCCCCATGCCACTGGCCAGTGCTGGCCTCTGTCCCCCAGTACTCCATGGGGTGGGGGCCTCTGGTCCTCCTCGGGGAAAGTGGTGGCAGCCACCTGGCCAGGTGACAAGAAGGAACCCCACCCAAGGGCCACGGGCCCTTGTCTCCAGTCTGGTGCTCTGGGGCGTCCCCTGTGCCCAGGGACCCAGCCGCGCCCCCCCCCCCCCACTCCAGGCCCCACCTCCGGACAGCCGACCGGCTATGAATAGCACACGGCCCTTTTCCTTTCCAAATATAAAATGTTTGCTTTCAATCAGGGGCGTCTGGGGAAATGGAAATTATAGGATTGGAGAGTGTCCTTGGGTAAAGAAATACCTCGAATGCCGAAGCCTCACAGGGCCTCTGATTAGGGCTGGAATAATTCCTGCTGTAATATAAACAAGTTCTGCTCAGCTAATGGGGGGCGGGGAGAGGGGCCGGAAAACAGGGGCACACGCCGCCTCTTTGTTCTCTCCCCTCCTGGCGCCCCAGCCCCTGCCCCAGTGGCCCAGGCTCCCGGGGTGCAGAGAGACCGCGGGGGGCGAGACCCTGAGCTGCGGGGCCTGGGCCCCCCCGTGGCGCATGGGGGTCCCGGGGGTGGTGGTTCAGGAGGAGCCCCCAGCCCTGGCCCCGCGGCCCTGGCCCCTCCTGGGTGCCCCGGGCCTGCTCCGGGGCCTTGTGGGTACAGAGGCGAGGCCAGCTGGCGGAGAGACAGGGGAGGAGCCTGGGGAGCCTGGTCCCCCAAGTTTTGCCAAGGGTCGGTCAGTCAGTGCACAAACCCTTGTCCGAGTCCCCCGGAGGCGTGAGGGTGAGAAGGGGGAGATGCTCCCCTACCCTCGAGGGGCACAGGGTGGGACGGAGGCTCCGCCAGCACACCCACCACAAGCCTGGCGGCTGTCACCTGGACTCCCAGGTCAGGGTCGGGCAGGGCTCCCCGGGACTGCGACCTGAGCGTTCCGCCATCGCCCTTTGCGGAGGCCGAGCATGAGGTGGGCTCTCACCACACCATGGGGGCCCGGAGTAGCTAGCACCTCAGTGACCCGGAGCGGGGGTGTCTGCCCCATTACCCGGAGTGGGGTGTATTCCACCCCCCCCTGTTACTGACATTCCACACTAGCAAAGCCAGACAGATTCTCTCCTGTGCAGGGACTCTCTGGGCTACTGCTCCACCCAGCCCTGTTCTAGAATTTTCGGCCCTTCATGGAGGCGCTCAGACAGCAGAAAGCTGCTCATGACCCCAGGAGCTGTTTGTAAAAACTTGCAAATCATAGAGAGATGTGTGGCCGCCTGGGGGGTGGGGGGGAGGGTGGTCAAACAGGCTTCAGTTCTCCCTGAGGAACTGGCCGCAGGGCCAGTGTCTCCCTGGCCAGTCTCTCATCTGTAGAATGGGTGCAGATAGCAAAGAAACCCAGCCGAGGTGGCCCCGAGGAAGGAGGGTGGCGGTGCTTGGCCGGTGGTCAGGTCCCACCCCGTGAGGCCCTCCAGTGCGCCCCACAGGGGGCCCCCGCCGAACCCAGGTGGGTCCCACGTGTCGCGAGGCCCACAGTGCCCGCTGGTGTCCTTGAAGGGAACAGAGCGATGGCCAGGAGGGCACGAGCTGGCCTGCCGTGAGAGGCTGGGTCGCCCACCCGTAGCCCGCCTTCCCTGCACCCAGACTCAGGCGGGTCACGGTCAGTGGGTGCGAAGGAAGGAGGGGAGCAGAGAGGAGGGGGACGAGGTGGGGACACGCTAGCCAAGGGGACCCTGGCTGCTGCCAGCCCTCTGCCGAGTGACGGATTACAGGGACTCGACCCTCACGTCCCACGCGGCGTCTTAGGTGAGAACATGTTGAAAGCCCCGAAGCCCCGTGAGGAGCCCGTGGGGGGGGCGTCACCTGCAGCCCGGGGGCTGGGGGCCCTGCCCGGGAGGGCGGAAGGGGCCCCAGGAATGTGGCAGCCTCCCCCCGCGCAGATGGCCCCCGCTGCCCGCCCTGGCCGCCAGCGGTTCCGTATTTACACTACATTAATAATGGTTTAAACGTTCTCATAAATACATGCTGATTAATTGGCAATCCATTTGCCGAAGCCGGGGCTGCCAGACGGCTTCCTGGAGGCCCGTCCACCGCCCTGTTTATTCACCATCAGGGAGCAGGCGGGCGCTGCGTCCGCGTCCCCGCCCTGCGGCGAGGGCGTCCCTGAAGGCCGCCGGGGGCGGCGTTCCTCCCCCGCGCTGGCCCTGGTGGACAGTGTCCCCGCACCCCGGCCCCTCGGAAGAGATGGGCCGGCCGGGGGCCCGAGTGGGGAGGTGGGACCGCGCCCCGGGCTTGTTCACACAGTCACTCAGCTGGTAGCCATGTCTTTCACTTGGTCGGCCCCTGGGCGAGCCCTGGCCGCTGTCAGGGAAGGGCCAGGGGCCTGGCAGCCCCCTCACAGTCCCTAGGGCCCCAGGGAGGCCGTGTCCAGAGGAGGCCTGATGGAGGTAGTCCCCGGGCAGGGGTGAAGCAGGCATTCATCTGAGTGTCCCGGCCCGCCCTGCTCCCCCAGCCTGCGCCGGCCCCCTCCTGACCACTGGCGGACACCCCTGTGTCCACGGCCCAGCCCCAGCCCCGCTGTGTCGGGTGGGGGCTGTGCTGGACCTCATCTTGGCCTTGGAGGGCTGAGGGAGGGCTGAGGGAGGACCTGCCCGCCCCCCACTGCCCCTGTGCTGTAGCCCGAAGCCCTGCCTCGTGCTCCAGGACCTGAACCGCACTCACCAGTGTTTACTGAACGACGTCCTCCTCGGGCCACAGATGGGAACGTGGCACTCACCCCCGGCCACCTGCTCCAGGCCCCCTGGCTGGCAAGTGCTGGTCAGGACTGGACCCCGGTGGGCTCAGAGGGCCCTGACCACCATGCTGCCGACTCCGGCCGTTGAAGGCGTGGCAGAGGGAGGGGTGAGTGAAGAACTCCCCTGCCCAGGTCCCCAGAAGGCAGTGGGGGAGGGCCTCCCTGGTGATTGGTTTTTAAAGCTCCGCAGACCCGAGCCCAGTGGGGAGGTCAAAGGTGACCGCTGATGGTTGTCACTCAAGCAAAATAGGCCCGTTTTCATTTTGCACTTGGGCCCAGACCCCTCCAAACAGACAGTGATTAGGCCCTGATTGAGCCTTTCCTCTGCCTGATGACTCCCACATGTGACCCGCTCCCAAATTACATGCAAATGTTCCGCCGCCGAGCTGCTGAGAGCCCCACGGCCGGCCAGCTCCCGCCGCCGAGCGGGCGCCCGGCGCACAGGTGTGTGCAGGCCCAGGTCGCCAGAGGAGGCACCTGCGGCCGCCGGGCCCGGGCCTCAGTCTGCTCATCTGTGGAGAGCGCAGGGTGACCGTGGCCTGGGCCCAGGGGAGGCGTGGGCCAGTGATCCCGTCTCTGGTTCTCCACTTCAGATGGGGACCCGCGTCCCTGCCTCCTGAGGTGTTGGGGCAGGATGGACCCACTGCACCCGCTGCTTAGAGCAGTGCCGGGCACGGGCAGGCACGCCGTCACTCTCGCGGTGCCTTCTGGGACATGGAAGAGGGGGCTCTGGGTGGCTCCAGTGGGGAAGCCTGGAGCCCGTGAAAGGCCCCTTGCTGCTCCCCGTGTGGGCTGCTGTCACTCGCAGCCGGCCCCGGAGGGGAGGGTGGTGACACACCGAGTCTCATCGTCAGAGGAGAGGCCCACGCTCACACGGGTAGTCAGCGGTGGACACGTCCTGAGGCCTCAGCCCAGATGTGCGAGTTCAGAGCAGAGGCCCACGCCCGCAGATGGCAGAGAGGTGTGCTGAGGACAGCTCTGGCCACACGCCTCCAGTGACGGGGAGCTCAGCCCCACACCTATTAGAGTCCTGCAGCCCTAAGCTGGGGGACAGAGGTCTTCCTGCTGCTGCACAAACCCCTCCCTGGTGGTCTGTGCTCTGAGGCCTCAGCTGAACTGGACACCTCTTCCTCTTGTGCACTCGTTCACATGCACATGCGTGCATTCAGCAAGCCCCCTCTCCCCACCTGTCTCCTCGCCTGCACGTCTGCTGTCAGCTCAGCACTTACTCCGCTGGGAGCTGATCTGCTTCGAGGGTTGGTTGCCTTTGTCTGTTGTCAGTTAGAACATCAGCTTCTCCAGGGCAGGGGCCTGCTCACTGGCCATGCCGGGGCCAGGGTCGCTGTGAAACATACACTTGAGAGAAATATCGACGGGGAGACAGAGACAGAGACTGAGAGAGAAAGGACGGAGAGGCAGAGGAGTCGTTGGTGCTTTGGGCTGGGGGGCGGGGAGTGAGGTGGGGAGAGGGGGTAGCCAGCCTTGGGAGCAGAGTGAGCAGGTGACTGGCTGGGAGCAGGCCTCTGTGTCCAACCACACGAGTGAGCAGACCCACTTGTGGGGTGAGGCGAGTGGGAGGCGTGGGGAGGGGATCACAACAGGGTTGCAGGGTACAGGCGTGTGGGTTGTGCACTGCACACAGGGACCTTGTGGGGTCCAGCGAGCTCCCAGCGCACCCGCCTACAAGAGAGTTCTCTTTCCCTAAATCCCACAAAGGTGCCTGGAGGCCAGCAGGGGCCTTGGGTGGGCTCTGGGCCCGGGGGTTTGTCTGCCTTTGAGTTTTAAGGCGAGGAGGACGGGACCCCACTGGTGGGGAGGCAGGCAGGAGGGAGGGCCGGGGCTCCTCCTTCCAGACACCAGCACCTCCATGCAGGGCATCCCCTCAGCCCGCTGGGGCAGTGAGGGACTGGCCGGGTCCCACAGCGGGCACTGCCCCCACCCGGCCCCACCCCACCCTGCCCCCTCCAGGCCTGGGCAGGAAGCAGCTCCTAGTGCAGCAGGTGGGTGGCCCCTCATCAGCCTGATGTGGAAAGTGGAATAACTCCTCCCAATTACCCTCGAATCTGGAAACTTTTTGTGCCTCCGACATTTCCTCTAGCCTGAGAGCTAATCAGCCCCGTGGCCCTCCCCCCTCAGGGCCGGGGCGTGGGGGCACCAGGGGGCAGTTGTGCCCCAGAAAATTATTTCTCATCGCCAATTATTGCCCATTAGAGCTAATGGTTGCGCTTAATCACCACACACTTACCTGGGGTTTTCAAGCCACTGGAACGGGTCCCCTCCCCCACCCCGCTCTCTCTCGAGCAGAGCTCAAGTCACTGCCAGAAATATTTTTTTTAACCAAATCACACATCTGATACCGTTTTGTTTGAAAAATGAGCTGCCCTCCCCTTTCTCGTGAATGCTGGTCACACAGCCAGTGAAGTTTGGGGGACAGAGATGGGACCTCCATGGGGCTCATTTCCAGGCCTCTGCGGGAGGTAGGGGGCGCCTCCCCAACGATCTCACAAGGGGGAGGGCACTGAGCCCCGGTACGCATGAGGAAACTGAGGCAAGAGTGCAGGCCGAGCAAGGGCCCAGGCAGAGGGTCAGACACGATAGGGGTGGGGACAGGCCACAGGGCAGACGCAGGGGACTTTTAACCCTTGGGATCGAGACCAGGCAAGTCGGGAGGCTCTCCCGCAGCAGCCTGCCGGGCCAGGGTGTCAGGCGGGCGCCGAAATGGTCGGGAGCCCCTCTGAGGAGTGACAAGGCTCAGTCGGGGCCCAGGCCACAGCCGTCCCTGCAGACGGGAGACCTGGGCCCCAGGGCCTTGCCACCCAGCAGGGCTGAAGCCCGCTGGCAGACTCTGTTGCTGAGCTCTTTACACAGAAGCGCCAAAGCCTCCCTGAGTTTGGGCTTCCTAATCTGAAAATTGGGGCCCCGATTCCCCCACGGGCAGGGCCGCTGTGAGGATTCAAGCCCTGTCCCCCGTGGGGCACCCCTCTGGGGAGAGAGCTGGGAAGCAGGGAAGGAACGTCGCTGCAAGCGTGTCAGCCGCGCCGGCCCGGCCAGCCGCTTGGTGCACGGACCCCGCCTCAGACAAGCCCTGGCATCCACGCGGGCACAGACACTGCGAGTTAGAGAGCTCTTAAAGACCGCTCTGCGCCAGGCACACTGTGAAGGGGGGGCAGCCTAGCCGGCCCCAAGGGGACCACGTTAGCACACCCGGTCCTTCCAGAGCATTCTGCGAACTCCAGGGAGGGGGATACAAGGGGGCCCAACGTGGTGCACACGTAATGTCGGGTCTTGGCCACCCTGCCTATCGTGTGCGCCTGGCTCTGCGCCACGAGGGACCTGGGAAGCCAAGGCACCCTCCCGCCCCCGAGCTGTGAGCCCGCCCCCGCCCAGGGAAAGGACGCTGCGTTCTCGGCACACAGCCAGTTCCAAAGCTGGGGCAGGGTCAGCACAACACAGGCCCGGAGCGCGCTGACGTGCGTTACGCGCAGGTCCCCAGGAAACAAAACCCTGGTGCTGGCGTGTGGAAGGCTGCAGGAGGCAGCCGGGGCTCCCACGGGCCGAATCAGACAGTCAGGACTGTGAGGCCTGGGGTTCACGACCCGTCCTTGTAACCGTGGATCGGGACGGAGCCGTCGTTCTTACGAGACAATGCACAGGTGAATGTGGGGGCCCAGCATCAGCCTTGACGCAGGCTGGCCCAGGCAGGAGCCCCCACCGATGCCGAATCCGGCCGGAGACCTTTCGGGGAGCAGGGCGTTTGCTCTGCGGGATCTGCCTGCAGACCACGGATCGGATGCAAAAGGAGAGCTTTGCAGAGGAGAAATCAGGCAGCACCTTGGCGGGTGATAAAATTTACCGTCATCACAAAGGCGGCGGGCAGGGGGCCTCCACGCGGTGCCCTCACACCCACGGGACGAGCACTCTGCTAAAGAGACCGCATTCTTCACAAATGCCGCTGGGCAAAAGAAGGGGGGACCCTGCTTCAGACTGAAGGGGACCAAGGAGACGGGAGGGCCCCGGACCAGGGGAAAGCCACCCTGGGGGGGATGTCGCGGGGTCAGCTGACAAAAGCAGCGAGCAGATGGCGGGTCGGATGGAGCGCGACGTGGCATGCGTTCCGGGCATCCCGTGGTGAGAGCAGGCTGTGCTCATTGAGGGACCGCCCGGCCGCTGTGTGCACCCGGCAGAGAGAAGTTAGCAGTCAGCGAGGACAGTGTGCTTGGTGTGCCCTCCTCCCTGCAGCTTCTGTGAATGTTAAATGGGTTCCAAATAAAACATGAAAAAAGAATGATGTGGGTAAGGGGCAGCCTGAAGCAGGATCTGGTGGACGCTCTCAGAGGGGACACTTGGGTGGAGGCCTGAAGTGTGAGAAGAAAGCACTGAGAGAGTATTCTTTCTGGAAGGGGGGCACGTGCAAGGGCCCTGGGGCACTGGTGGGGTGCTGGGTTGAGTTGGCAGGCGCCCGGCCGGCAGGGGGCACCAGGGGTGCCGTAGGAGCAGTGGAGGCTGACTACCACCCCTAGGGTGACGCTGAGTGAAAAAGGATTTGCTCTGTTGTTCATTCAACAAACTTTTTTTTACCCATCTCCTGTCCCAGGCTGTCTGGGGAAAGGGACAGGATCCAGGAACAGCGTCCCTGTGCTTCGGCAATAGCCCCGGGGCCGGGGAGAAGATTCTACCATGAAGAAGTTTGTCGGAAAAGGAGTTTGGGGTCCCTGAGTCAGGAGGGCTGGGCTCCGTGCAGTGACGGCCGGCCCCGCCTGTCCTGGCCAAGCGCAGCAGTGGCTGCACGTGCTGACAGCCAGCCCGGCGGGCCCAGCGGCTGGCGGGGGGGGGGGGCGGGGGGCACTGAGAAGGGGTGGCAGATGCCAGGAGGGAGGGGGAGGCCCAGTCCCAGGAGGGCCGTGAGGACAGCCACAGGGAGAAGGGACGCCCAGGCTGCTGTCCGCTGATACTGGCTGAGGACGCACAGTAGCTGCGGAAGTGGCCCCTGGGCTGACGGCTGAGAGCCAGCAGCTCCTGCCCCCACAGGCCAGACGAGGGTGTGGGAGGAGAGCTGCCCAGGCGGACGGACCCGGAGGGACAGGAAGGGACAGGCGCGGACCTGCCCCGGGGGGGCTGGGGCTGCCAGGCCCACCGACGAGCCAGAGGGAGATGCGCCGGGAGTCACCGAGCCTCCGCAGGCAGTTCCTGGGGCGGGGGGGGGGGGTCTGAAGGGGGGCCAGGCCTGGAGACAGCTGGGACCCCAGGGCGGATGGGGCAGAGACAAGCGGGGAGGGAGGGGCAGCAATCAGGGGAAGGAGACAAGGACAGGAGGGCAGCTGGACAGGGGGTGAGCTCTCTGTCACTCAAAGCATGTAAGGAGGGGCGGAGACCCAAACTCTAGCAATCTGTAGAGGGGGTTCCTACACACCAAGGGCTTTTGTGCTCCCCAAAGTCTGCGTCTGCAGCTGGGCCTGGGGGGCAGAGGAGGGCGGCTTGTGGAAAGGGGTGGGGCCTCAGCTGTCTCCATAGCCCCTGCCCCCCAGCTGGGACCCAGGTGCCTGCAGCGCGTGGACCCTGCTCCGCCTGAGCCCAGGCCCTGGGCCCTGTCGGGACCTGCGCCCTCCCTGGCTCCAGAGGGCGGCCTGGGCCTGGGGCGTTCGAGCCCCTCTGAGGGGCCTCGTGAGGTCAGGCCCCGGCACTGCCAACGAGGCTCCGCTCTCGCGCTCTCTCCAGCCCTCAACCCCCATCGCAGTGGCGGGAAATGAGGGAGGACTCGCCGGTTGTCTGCGGTCAGGGCAGGGGCTGCGGGGACGGCCGTGTGTGAGTCCAGGGGGCTCCTGGACACATCAGCTGTCCTAGACCGACTCCTGGGTGGCTTGACCAGCCTGTGTGCTGATTGCCACGGTCCCCCCCCCCCCCCTGCTGTCTCCACTGGAGGCCTTCTGCCAGCCGTCTCCAGCCAGCTGGGACTGGGGCTGGGAGAGAACCCTGGAGGGCTGCCTGGTGGGGGCATCAGCAGGATGTGAGCACACGGTTGGTGGCTCCCTCCACCCAGATTCTTCTTGCTAGAGGCCCCGCTGTCCTTTGGGCCTGCAGGACATGGCACCTCTTCAGGGAGGGACCCATCCATCAAGGAGCCCGTCAAAGGTCAGGCACAAGCCACACACCACCCGGAAGGGGCCAAAGCAGCATCAATTCAGGAGCCGCCAGGGCGTGCGGGCGTGATGGATGGGCGCCACCCAGCCACTTCAGGGCCGTGTTTACGGGATGCCAAACAGCGGTCAATCCCCCAGAACCATCACTCACGCCGGCTACCAGGTGACCCTCCCCAGGCCTCAGTGGGCTCGCTGTCCTCCGGCCGCACTCAGTCTTAACCTGTCAGCCCGTGGGTCCCATCCAGCCGCGGGGCATGACAGATGCGCACAGAGCCCCCAGGGACACGTGGGGCAGGGACAGGCCTACAGCCCAGCCAGCACCTGGGCTCTGCCACCCCACACGCTCCTGCTGTCCCCTTGTCCCTGCGGACCCGGAATCCGGGCCCTCGTGGGGGTCCAGGGGCCTCCCCGGGGACAGGCCGCTCTGTGTTTCACCCGGGTTCTCCAGTGTCAGGGTCCACGCAGGGCCGGGGTCAGGTCCCACCCTGAGGAAGCGCCGGCCCCCTTCCCTCCTTCCTTCCTTCCCACCCTCTTTCCTTCTTTTCTCCCTCCTTCCCTCTGTCCTTCCTTCCTTCAGCCCACATGCCTCAGTTTCCCCCATCAAGCAGGACCCCTGAGCGCTCACACAGGACCGTGCTGGGGGAGGGACAGCGAGCATGACATCTCGGTCCTGGCGGTGAGGCGTGTCCTGAGCCCAGTGACGGAGAAGTGTGACCCAGGCCTCAGCCAAGGTCCTCACGAGGTTCTGCCTCCGGGAGCTGCATGAAAGCAGTAACTGTTCCCAAGGACAGACCCACGTCCGCCCAGATCAACCCGAAATAGATGGAAGTCTGGAGTGTAAGAGACAGACTACGGAGCCCTGGGAAGAAAACGCGTCCCTTAGGTGTGACAGGAGATGCACGCACAGCAAGGGGAAAAGGGGCTTCAGTAGAAATCAACAACATTAGAAAGTTTTGTGCCTCAAAGGGCCCCGTTGTGAAAGTAAAAAGCCCACGGAGAGACCGTGCCGTGCTGTGCGTCGGGGTCTCCCACCAGGACACAGACCCCACGTCGTCGCGGCGGGAGCAGAGTGTCGCTGTCAGCGCCGCTGCAGTGCGGCCCCGGGAGCAGCCAGGGACAGCAAGGACACGCGGAGACGTGTGCCCACCTGGCGGTTCCCGCACGAGTGAAACGCAGAGCAGAGAGGTGACGGGAATCCCCGCAGTACAACCGGCTCGTGCCCCAGCGCTCAGGCGGCTGATTGCGGACGGCCACACGGAACCAGCACCCGTGACACGGGCCGACAGTGAAGCGGCCTGAGCCCCGTGTGCACAGGACTCCTCAGACACGGTGCCGGTGGCGGCGCCGTCACAAAGGCCACATACGGTGAGGCCCACTCCGCGGACGGCCCAGGACTGCATGCCCGGGGCAGACATGGGCAGCGCCTCTGGGCTGGGATTCCCTGAGGCACCGGCCAGGTGCGGGGCCGCCCCTCGAATCAGCCGAGCGGGGACAAGCACCCGTGTCGGCCCCGCACGCGGAGGGAGAGGAGTCTAGCGAGGCGCTGGACGGCTCCTCCTGGAGAGATGGCACCGGCAGCCTCCGGTGCTGACCACGTGGCCAGGGCGCCCGGCTCGCGCGGGGCCTGAGTGAGGGTGTGGGCCCAGCCCGCTGGCTGGCACCTCCCGTGCCACCTGTAGCCTGGGGCACCTCCACGGTGCCTCCTCTAGTTTTTTTTTCCATGGATTTGCTCCCTTTTCCTCAACCCAATTCACTTGGAAGGGACACTTTCCAAAGCACCTTAAACCCATAAATGGAAGACTTTGGGGAACTGGGGGTGATGGAGGTCACATGGCGGTATTAAATTCCAGCTGGGGCCTGGAACTGGGGGCTTGCCCAGGGCCCTGCAGGGCTGGAGAGGGGTGCCGCCCCACCCCGGGCCGGACACCCACGCGGGGCCCCCGAGCCCACCGGCCACGACTGCCCAGGGCCGTGGGGCCCAGCGCTGCCCCAGCCTGGCTGGCTTCTCTGCTGCGCTGCGGGGGCCTGGCCAGAGCACTCTCTGTGCGGTGGGGCTGCGGCCCCTCCCCGCTCTCCTCCCTGGGGTTCGGGGCTCCCGCTGGGGCCTCCTGGGAAGCATCCTTTGTGTGGGCAGCCAGGCTGGGGGTGGGGGCCTGGGGCGGGAGGTTACACCCTGATGGCAAAAGCCTTTCCCCAGCGCATCTCACAGCTGTCAGGGCCGCAGGGCCGAGGTCCATTAGCGGAGGCAGGTGATTTGTACCCCCCGCTGCTGCCGCTCTGTAAACACAGGGCTCGGGGCGGGCTCTGGAGGGGGCGGGGACGCACCTGGGCACCCGAGCTGCCACCAGGGGGGTGCTCAGCACCCAGGGAGAAGCACAGGTGAAGATGTGCCCACCACGCCCCCTGCCGAAGCCCCGCCCCTGCGGGGCCCCAGGCCGCGCCCCTCCCGCGTGGCACCTGGGCACCGGGTCTCCTGTCCAGATGGTGTCGAGTCCCTTTGGGCTCACGGGGTTCACGTGGCGGCTCTCTGCCCCCCAGCACTCTCCGCGCGGCCTGACGGCCTGTTTACAAGGCTGTCTTCCGCACCAGACGGAGGGGCTCTGGAGGGATTTTAATGACCTCCACCTCCCCTGTCAGCGCTAATCAGTGTTTCCTGAATGAATGGGTAAAGGAATGAATGAATTCTTGAGCATACCCCCCACCCGCCAGGCCCTGTGTGGAGGCGGGAGCCGGGGAAGAGCAGCGTGTCAGGGGGGCAGGTGGTGGTCCTGCTGCGGAGACCCTGTGGGAGCCTGGGGCAGGTGGAGAGGGTGCTTGGTGAGGAACAAAGCCCTGAGGAGGTGAGGGCAGACAGCTGGGGGAGTGGGCTCCAGGGAACTGACTGTGCAAAGGCCCTGGGGCAAGCCCTGGGGGTTCTAGGAACAGTGACAAGGCTGGAGCCCAGGGAGGGAGGCAGGGGGCCAGCAGGTTCTGAGGAGCCCTGCGAGGGGACCCTCACTTCACCTTCAAGCAAAGCCGGGCGGGAGGGCGGCAGGCGGTTCCGGCCACCCAGGTGTAGGGAGAACTGCCCGAGGGAGGGGTGTCTGGGAGACACTGATCTTCCCCACAAAGATGAGACCGATCCCACCAGGGTGGCACCCCTGCCTCCCCCGTGGCTGCGGTCCTATGTGCACGTGCTGTCTGGAGTGCTGCAGCCACGTCATGCCCATGAGGCAATGCAGAGCCCTCGCCGGGCGCCCAGATGGGGAGCACAGCAGCACCCCAGTCACCTCATCCCAGCTGTGACCCATGTGACTTCTCAGAGCCCCTGTGTCTCTCCAACACGGCTGTTTTCCGTCTAGAGGGCCCTCTCCACCTTCCTCGTCAGACCCTCGGCTCAGGCGCCAGGCTCACGCTGGGTCTGCTCCCAGGAGCTGGGCCAGTGCTTAGCACATGTGCACCCCGAGGCCGCCGCTCCACCTGGAAGCCGTGACCCCAGGACGCACACACAGCCACAGCCATTGTCTGAGGTCCCACCGCCGGGGGCGGGGGGCACCACCCCCCTGCCGGGACCAGCACCCCAGCTTTGTGGCATCCTTGACAGTCCCGGGGTGAAGTCACTAAACAGCACAGTCTCCCCAGCACGTCAGGTCCAAACCCCACACGGGCCTCGGCGGCAGTGGGAGGACCCGAAAGGAGACGTGTGTTCAGGGAGCAAACGCGCAGGAGCCCCGGCCACACCGCAGACTCCAGGTGCCCGGGTGCGTGCTGAGGCAGCGGTGCCAGCTGGGTGCCAGCTGGAGCCAGGATGGCGTGCGGCTGGGGTCTGCCCACGCACTGTTACCCCCGTGAAAGTCACTGCTCCATCTGTGTGACGCGCCGCCCCCCCCCCCCCAGGTTCCAGGGTCACTGTCTCCCGGAAGGCGCAGCGCCTTGGACCGCTTACACGACGGTTGCCCCTTGTGCCACACGGGGGGGGGGGGTCAGAGCCGCGGGGAGGCTGGGGTCCAGGCTGGGACTCGGCAGGGGCTCTCGGCTGTCACACCCCAAGCATCCCCGGCGGGTCCCCAGCCCCCCCCCCCGCCACATCGGCATCTCTTAGGACGGGCCTGCTCTCGGGAGGCAGCCCCGGCCCTACAGCAGGCCCGGCTTGGGGGGGGGGGGCTGGTGTCAGGCTGCGGCCGCCCGGGCAGGCCCCTGCCCCCGCGCCCCGCCACCCGCCACCCTGCACAGCGAGGGGCAGGCGGTGATGGATGGGCGCAGGGGGCGCCGTTTGGCACCGACATTCCTCCAGCAGATAAACGGCCTCGAGCGGCGGCCCCCACAGCGGCCAGCGGAGAGGGGCTCTTGAAAGGCAGGAGATGAGGGGCCTCTGTATATAATAAAGGTGAAAGAGTGTCATCCAGACATTTTTATGCTCTTCCCGAGGCCCCAGCTGCCGAAGGGCCGGAAGGACCTGGGGCTTTTAACCGTGGCCTGAGGGAGTGGCTGCTTTTAGCCGGTTCCAGGACTGAGAGGCAGCTTGGGGTCGGGACTTGGCCATGGTTTGGGCCCCTCTTGACCTGAGCCAGGCACGCCCTCCTAGGAAGGGACGGTGAAGGACTTGCTGCCTGCTGGGACCCGAACCCTGGGGGATCTGGCAACTGGTGGGGTCTGCAGCACGTGGGCGTCTAGTGCCCTGGACACGGCTGGCTGTCCAAGCCGGGATGTCCCTGGGGCACCTGGCCAAGCAGCATGAGCATCGCCGGACAGAGGCTCGGTGGCCCCAGGGGGACCCTGCCTGTGACTGGAGCCTCTCATTGTAGTTTGTGGCTTGGGGTCGGCAGGAGTGGGGTGGTGGGGCCCCTTCACCTCACCCTCCCCAAGTCTGAGTGTGCTGGGAAAGTGAGAGCACGTGGCTCAGGGCGCCCATGCCGCCTCCCAGCTCCCCACAGGGAGGGGACAGCCGAGCAGAACCTGGGACGCCCCTGCAGAGGCCCCGGGTGCCTGGGTGTCCAGGGCAGGGACGCCCCCGCAGAGGCCCAGGCCGTGTGGCGTCTGGGGACTCAGTGATTAGCCTCAAAGGCGTGGTGTGCTCTCACCACTGACCCCCAGGACCACTCAGACTCACTGTCCTGCTCTCTCGGGGTCCCCAGTCCACGAGCTGGGACTCCGCAGGTGCAGGAGGGGCCCCGCACACAGGGGCAGGTAACAAGCAACGGGCTGCAGGGCGGGGTGAGCGCACCCACAGAGGGGAGGCCCCAGGCCCGGTGCCGCCGCTGCCCCTGTCCACGGGGAGAGCCCGAGGCCCACACGGGGCCAGGGGGCTCGTCAAGCCTTCCCGGCGGCCCTGTGTCTGGCTCTAGTACAGAATTCTTTGCAGCCCCGCACCTGCCCCTTTGCGCCTGGTAAATGGGTGAATAAAGCAGCCCTGTGCAAAAGGAAGCCAGAAGTGAGGTGGTGTTTGATGGCCAGGACCGGTCTGCCCTCCCGGCAGGTCCCACACGGAGCCACCTCCCAGGTCAGCCTCAGTACTGGGATCCCCAGCTGCAGGGTGCCCAGGCCCCACTGGCCCCCAGCAGGGCGCTGGGGGGGCACTAAGCCTCCGCTGCCCCTGAGAAGCCCGTGTTTTATGCTCAGCAGCCTGGCCATCCCAAGCCTGGGGGGCTGGGCGGGCGGCTTCGGGGCCCCCCTCCTAGACTGTCTGCTTCTCTCCTTGCCTCACGGCCACCTTCCGCCCCTTCCCCTCAGGCCCCAGGACACCCAGCTCCATCTTTTCAGTGAGTCTGAGTGTTTCCAAACACAGAAAGAGCTGGTGAGACTCACCGGCGTCCCTGACCTTGTGGGGCGACATCAAACCAAGAAGTGAAGAGGGGCTATCTCGTTTATTTAAAATTTAAAAAATTTTTTTTAATGTTTATTTATTTTTGAGAGAGAGAGACAGACAAACAGACAGCACAAGCAAAGGAGGGGCAGAGAGAGGGGGAGACACAGAACCCGAAGCAGCTCCAGGCTCCGAGCTGTCAGCACACAGCCTGACGCGGGGCTCGAACCCACGAACCGCGAGATCATGACCTGAGCTGAAGTCAGAAGCTCAACCGACTGAGCCCCCAGGCGCCCCTAAAAGTTGCGATAAATAACGCAATCCCTGGTTCAGTTCCAAGTATACCCATGACAGACGCGCCCGCCCCTCACACCGTCCTCCCCTGGAGGGGACACGGGGAGCAGTGGTGTCCGAGGCCGTGGGACCTGCCCGCAGTGGTTATGACACTCCACCCTTAGTGTCAAGTCCTCCCTGCTACCCTCCCCACTCCACCCCTGCTTCCTGGACTCAAACCCCAGACAGAGGCCCCGCCTGTCAGAGGACCACAGGGTGTCTCCCGCGGCACCCGCTTCCCAGCGAGTCCCCCGGCCCCCGTGGGCCCTCCGGCGCCCTCCACCCTGCCCGCCTCCGCCCACCCCACGTTCTCAAGAGGAGGTAAGGAGACTCGGCCGCAGAGGCAGAGAGCAGGCCCCGGGCCCCCGCCGCCCTCGCTCCCCTCCGCCCGCAAACCGCTCCTTGAGGTGAGGGGGTGTCCCCTCTCCGCAGATGAGGTCCAGGCCAGGCGCTCCCGTCTCCCGCCTGCGCCCGCACCAGGCCCGCTCGGCTCCCGGGGCCGCACCGGCTGCCCAGGTCAGGTTTCCATCCGCCACCATCAGGCAGATGTCAAGCTCGAGGGGGCAGCAGTAATTTGGACAATTACAGCCGCTATTATTGCTTCCTCTCCTTAAACAGGGGCCCAAATTACTCCGACACAACCACCAGCCACTCCCCAAGGCTGAGGGGACCCACGGGGCTGGGGAGGTGGACGTGGGGGAGGGGACTCATGACGGGGAGGGGACGTGCGGGAGGGGAGGGGGTGCAGGGGTGGACGTGAGGGGTGGACATGGACGTAGGGGACTTGGGGGAGGGGGGCCCAGGACGCGGGGGGAGCCGACACAGGGGAGGGGGAGGGGGAGGGTGGGAACCCTTCTGTGGCGAATGTCCGGGCAGAGCACCCGCCCCGTGTGAGCCGGAAGGTCACTCCCCGGGACTGGCCGTGCCATCAGCAGGAACGACCGCTGGTCGCTGCAGGACAGGGTGAGAGCAGGTCTGTGGGAGCCCCAAGTGCCGAGTGGGGTGTCCTCCCCGAATCCCCGGGCAGGTGTGGCCCTGAGCTGGGTGGAGGGCACACGAGGGGCACTGCTGGGTGCAGGGGAGGGGCGGGAAGCCCGGCCCAGCACGCTCACTGCCCAGGAGCCGGCAGCCCAACGCCCAGACTCAGTCACTGGGGTTGGACAGGCCCAGGAGGCACGGGCGGAGCTTGGCTGCCGGCTCCCTGGGGGTGAGTGACAAGTGGGGCTCCTGAGGAGGGTGTGGCACAGGTGGCCCCAGACCAACCCCCTTCCTGGAGCTAATCAGCCACAGCCAGCAGTGACCACCAGATAAACATGAGCACTTATGTAGCCCCTGCTGTGTGCAGGCTAGAGCCGGTTTATGTGTAGTTTTTTACTAATCCAAGGAACAGGCCCCTGAGGTAGGCGTTTCCCATTGCCCTGGCTTTACAGAGGACCCAGGTTCAGAGAGGCTCACCAGCTAGCCGGGTCACACAGCGGGGAGCTCGCCTAGCTCTCTGGGGCCCCACCCAGGCTGCTGAGAGACAAGCAATACAGCAAGGTGTTTTCAACACCTCCAGGGTACAGGTGGGACCCAGGGAGGGCAGGGCTGCGGGGGGCTGGGAGGGCCCAGGTGTGCCCCAGGCAGCAGGCCTGAACCAGGTGGGCTGGTGAGGGGTGCAGAAGGGCCAGATGGAGCACGGTCAAGTTGCAGGTAGGGGAAGGGCCGGGGGAGCAGGTGGGCAGTGGGGAGGCTCCCTGGGACTCCCGGGGGGCAGGCAGGAACCAGTTAGCTGCTCCCGGGGCATGCCCGGCCAGGCTGATCGGCCGATGGGCTGGTCTGGGAGGCGCCCCGCTAGGAGGGAAGAAGGACAAGGCTCCCCAGGCCTGCAGTCCTTGCAGGGGGAGCTGAGCGCTCAGGTCTCTGGGTCTGCGGTCAGAAGGAGGTGCCCCAAGGAGCCGTGGGGCCAGGTTGGCAATGCTGGTCACAATTTTTGGGGTACCGTGACCTGGCGCTACAGCACCTCCCTTCTGTGGGACAGAGTCCCATGCTCATCCCATAGGTGAGGCCATCAAGGCTCACCCGGAGCTCAGACTGGAGCCTGTCACCCCAAAACTTTCTCCATTCCTGACGTCAACTCCAGGGATAAAAGTGTGTGATTGACACTGTTGCCTTTTATTTTAAAGTTTATTTATTTACTTTGAGAGAAAGAAAGCGCGAGTAGGGGAGGGACAGAGAGAGAGGGAGAGAGTCAGAATCCCACAGGCACTGCAGCGTGGAACCCGATGCGGGGCTCGGACCCACAAACCGTGAGATGGTGACCTGAGCCAAAGTCGGACACTCAACCGACTGAGCCGCCCAGGTGCCCCTTTAGTGCCTCTTTCCAACTCGCTTCCCAGGCACGCGTGAGACGAGCATCAGGCCCTACTGGCAGCACAGGTCAGCAACGGCGTTCTCTGCCTGCACTACACGGACCCCAGGGCGGGGGGACAGCCCCCCACGTCACGTCCCCAGCTCCAGCCTTACAAGCTGTCACCCAGCGCCAATGGCCGAGTCTCCTGGGACCCAGACTCTTCATCTATAAAGCGCACGATGCCTTACCTCGGAGCTCGTGTGTAGTAACAAGACCCTGCAGACGGGGACTTGAACCACAGACGTTTGCACTCGCTTCCCACAGCTGTGCAGGCCAGCGTGGGGCGGGCAGGCGCTGGCGCCCCTTCTCCCAAGGGCACTGGTCCCACCGTGGGCCCCAGACACGCGGCCTCAGGTCACCCTGATTGTCCCAAAGATCCCCTCCAGACACCACACCGTGAGGGGTGGTTTGGGGGCACAAGGCATTCAGTCCGTTGCAAGGATTAAATAATATAATCTACGCAAAGTACTTTGAACACAGTGAGCCCGCCTGGGTCAGAGGGAGTCCCGGCAGCGTCCAGTCAGGCAGATGTGGGCTGTGTTCCTGGTCCACCACCGCCTGCTGTGTGACGGCGGGCATACCATGGCCCTCTCTGAAATCCGCTCCGTGACAGCTAACAGGTGCCCCGAAGCCCCGCTCCCGGGGCCGCCCGCAGGTTTACACACAACACTGAGGCGCACATGTGGGAGCAGCTGCTACCTTGGAGTCTGGAGCTCACAGTCCCCGGGGGGAGCCCAGGGAGGCAGCCCCAACCCCAAAAGTGGGTCCTCCCTGGGACGTGTGCCTCTGGGGCCGGGGGAGCCTGGGGTCACAGACTTCCCCAGCAAGCACGCTCACCCCGTGACCCTGCGTGGACCCCGTGTGGCGCAAGAGGAGGCCGGGCCTGAGGACATCACCCCTGAAGGCCGTGTGGACTTGGAGAGAGGCTGCAGGTCGGCGCCGGGTCCACACATGCTGGATGTGCGACCTGCTGTCACCATTACAGCCACGGCTGCTGCCACGGGCTTGGCTGCACGAGACCCCCTGGCCCCCCAGCAGCCAGGCCGCGAAAACAGCCCTTCCCACAGTCTGCAGAGCGGGAGGTCTGCTGGCCTCTTGAGCCTTGCTTTGTCACCCAGCCCGGTGATCGAGTGACCGAGGTGAGGACAATGCTTTTGCCACCCCGGGTGGGGCGGTTCACAAGTGGTTATTGGGGGACCTCAGTCAAGGTCTCCCCACACCTGTGTCCTCATCTGAAAACGCAAACATATCTGCTTCTGCTTCTCAGGGTTTGTGACATCGCCTTAGGGTGGTTCCGGGGGGGCCTGGAACCCGGGTGGCACCGTGGGAGGCTGGCTGGCAGTCACCACTGCTCTGAAGGTCACCGCCGTGTGCAAAATGGAGGGAAGCGGGCTCCCGCTAGGCCCGCCGGCCAGTGTAGGACCACGAAGCACAGAGTGGCCACGTAGCCGAGGCAGAGCCCACAGTGGGGCCGGGGTCTGTTCCGCCCCCGGCCCCCAGGCCCCCAGCCCCGCACCTGCGAGACTTGGCCCAGGGGAGGGCGGGCTCTTTCTCCCTGCAGGCCGCCCCACGTCACCCTCACGGGAAGAAGGCCGTGGGGCACTTGCTCTGAGCGTGGACACACACCACCTGCCAGTGGGTCGAGGGAGGAAGAGCCAGCCGGCACTGCCAGCTGCCGGCTCCTAACTAGCTGCAGGGAGAGGCCCCAGCGGGGCCCCCAGGAGAGGCTGGCGCCCCTGCACCTGCCCGGACTCCTGTCCGCCTCGGTCTCTGTGGGCAACGATGACCCGCAGCGAGGACTGAGGCGTGCTGCACTCTTGACGTGTTACCCCATAATGATGACCCCGTTTTGCAGGTGGGGGACTGAGGTCAGAGTGCAGCCGGGGGCGCACCAGGAAGGCAGATCAGGGTCAGGCTGGTGAGCCCCCCTGGCTCAGAAGAGGTGTCAGCCCGACGAGGAGGCCGCAGATGGCTCGGAGCCCCCCCGGTGGCCCCACTGATGCCCAGCTGGCCTGGCTCCCGGGGCGGCTGCAGCCCCCAGGGAGCCCCAGAGGCAGAGGTGCCTGCTGAGGGGTCTCAGCCCCAAGACCCTCACCAGAACACTGGAGAAACGCAAAGCGACGACTGCAGCGAGTGGGACGCGTGCCCTCAAGGCCAGATGCTTTCTAGTGTCCTGGATGCAGGGGTAAAACAGCGTCACAGGCAAGAGCATCGGGTCTGTCGGCCTGTTTCTGGCTGCACCAGGGGGACACGCTCAGCTTGGTGACAAGGTCCTCCAGGTGACAGTGTCCTGCTGGCGACAGTGTCCTCCTGGCGGCAGTGTCCTCCGGGTGACAGTGTCCTCCTGGCGACAGTGTCCTCCTG
>NW_024081617.1:261549-297542 GCF_003009895.1 Hyaena hyaena | reverse complement strand
ACAGTGTCCTCCGGGTGACAGTGTCCTCCTGGCGACAGTGTCCTCCTGGCGACAGTGTCTTCCTGGTGACAGTGCTCTACTGGCGACAGTGTCCTCCGGTGACAGTGTCCTCCTGGCGACAGTGTCTTCCTGGTGACAGTGCTCTACTGGCAATAGTGTCCTCTGGGTGACAGTGTCTTCCAGGTGACAGTGTCTTCCTGGTAATAGTGTCCTCCTGGCGACAGTGTCCTCCTAGCGACAGTGTCCTCCGGGTGACAGTGTCTTCCTGGTGACAGTGTCCTCCTGGCGATAGTGTCTTCTTGTTGACAGTGTCCTCTGGGTGACAGTGTCTTCCTGGTGACAGTGTCCTCCTGGTGACAGTGTCCTCCCGAACGCTTTCCTGGTCCAGTGGGGCAGAGGAGCACCTCGTACTCTCCCAGCCCTCTGCTAGTGCAGCTCCACACCAGCACGGGGTCTACCCTGGCTCTTGTGACAGGTGACTTCAGGTCCTGGAATGCGATGCTGCTTGCTTTTTTATGAGCATAACCCGGTTTCCTTCTGATAGACCGATGGCAGAGGGACAGACAGGTAAACAGCTACCAAGACAGAGAGACAGATAGATGCGAGAGAGAGAGAAGTAGGTAGGCAGAGACACAGGTGTTTGTTATGCACGCACACACGCAGACACACGTGTTCATTACGCACACACACATGTTCGTTATGCACGTGCATACATGCACACACATGCTCATTACTCACGCACGCAGACACATGTGTTCATTGTGCACACACACTGACACACGTTATGCATGCACACGTGCGGACACACATGTTCATTACGCACGCACGCAGACATGTGTTCGTTATGCATGCACGCACTGACACATTTGTTACGTGCGCACACACGTGGACACACATGTTCATTATGCACGCATGCGGACACATGTGTTCGTTATGAGTGGACACACATGTTCGATGCAAATACACACGGACACATGGAGGAGAGACTCCACTGATCTAATTTTAAGAACAGGGAACACTGAATAAGAAGGCAGAGCGTTGGTCAGCGGTGTGGGGCAGGGTGCTGGCGGGGAAGAGGCGGGGGAGCTTTCCAGGGTGCTGGAAGCAGTCTCTGGGTTCCATGAGTGTGCACACCAGGAAGAGCACTGACCTGGGCACCATCGTATATATGTATGCGGTTTCTCAGCTCCATAACATATGAAACTCCTGCCACGCCAACAAGGCAACATATGAAACTTTGCTTTTTTACAACCAAGTTTCCAACTCAGCCTCAACCCACGCAGCCCGTTTCCAACCATCAGAAAGCCTGCGGATCTGGTTCCGGAGCCAATGGTGATGATTATACAGGATTTACAGGGAACAAGAACTGAACCAGGAACATGACCTTCGGCACGAGGGGGCCGCCACGAACACTGTGCGATGTCTGGGTCCCTGAGGCCCCGGCCACACACCCGCACTAGTCGCGCGCACTCTCTTCTCAGGCGCCTCCCAGGCAAAGCGCTGTCCACCGCTCCGCCCGATAAAGACAAACTACGTCTGGTGGTGCCTGCAAGGGACACGATGGTACTCGTGCTGTCCAGGTTCTCCTACACATCCAGGTGTGTTTACGCGCCATCAGTCGACAGGACAGATGTGTGAAAATCCCCCTCCATGGTGGGGCTTCACCTGGTCTTTTAGTTTTGTTAATCTTGAGTGTTCGATATTTGGAGGCTCTATTAGTAAGGTGCACATAAACATAAATAATAAAATTGAATTATGTGATGTCACCCTTCATGTTTAATTATATTTACTACTTAATGCATGTCCTGCCTGGAATTGGCTCATTTTGGGACAGCTTGAAAGACACACTTTTTACATCCTTTACTGTTTAACCTTATAACCAGGCATATTTCTTGTAAGCAACATGTTATTGATTTTTTTTAAAATTCCAGTGTGGCATCTTCATCTTTTACTTAGGATATTCCGCCCACTTACATTTGGTGTAATTTGATATATTTACTGATATATTTGGGTCTAAGTCTACCATTTACTATTAGTCTCTCCTGTGTTCTTTTTTCTCTGTTTTCCTGCTTTATTCTGATTTTATTTTCCTATTTTCCCACTCTATGAGCTTCTTAGTTATACATTTGTTATTGCTCTTTTCATAGTAACCATAGAGATTACGACATGTAACACTATTTTATGAAAATCTAATTTAAATTTGTGTTTTTACCAATTGCTAGGCAGCGCCAGGATCTTACGCCACATGAGCTCCACTGACCCCCTTCCATCTCCTGAATCACTGTTGCCGCACACGTTCATGCTACGTGTTTTTATGTAAACTTTTCACTTTGAGATGATGGTCGAGTCTCATGCAGGTGTGTGAAGTAGAGACCTGGGGTTTGTCTCCCAGGTTCTCCCACTGATAACCAGGATGCTGTCACAGATGGAGTCCAGCTGCAGAGCATTTCCACCACAGGGACCCTGCGTGTGGCCCTTTCCGAGCCACATCCAGTTTCCTCCTCCCCCCACACACTAGTTTCCTCTTTGAAGTACACTTGTTTCAATAAAAATGGAATAGGTTTAAATAAAATATTACAGAATGACAATATCGATGTTATGTTAACATAGCAAAAATCAGGAGGAAAGTTCACAAATGGGTCGAGTTTGGAAAATGTCAGCTGAAAGACTTTGGAAGTGGCACCAGCTGGGCTGAGTCATGAGGGGAGGGGCCGAGCCCGTGGACAAAATGGCAGCAGGAAGATGGCATGTCACGATGTCCTGAAGCCACCTGCAGCTGGTGTGGCTGGCGGGCAGTGAACAGGTGGGTGGGAGAAGAGACGGAGGGAGGCCACAGACCAGGGTGGGTTTTCTCCAAAGTTAACAAGAAGCTGCTATGGGGATTTAAATGAAGAGATTATGAGGTTTTGACGTAGCTTTCCTGAGACCCAGTCCACCATTCTGCAGTGCTGAAAGACTCTCCGCTGTGTGTGGAGCACAGTCCTGCAGCGTGGAGGCAACTTCAGTTGTTCCGAGACAGCCCGGCTGCAGCTGTGAGATGGCAGTAAGGGGTGGATTCCGGGTAGGAGTTTTAAAATCAGCTCTGAGGTATTAGAGCAAAACTGAACCATGAAGAAATAGAAAATTTGAACAGACCAATAATGAGTGAGGAGATTGGAACGGTGATGAAAACCCTCTCAACAGAGAACATTCCAGACTAGAGAGTTCCACTGGTGGATTCTACCAAATATTTGAAGAAGAATGAATATCGATCCTCCTCAAACTCTTCCAAAAACCTGGAAAGGGAAGAACACTTCCAAACAGATTTTATGAGGCCAAAACTACTCTGATGTCAAAGCCAGAGGAGGATGATACAAGAAAAGAAAACTCCAGGCTAATGTCCTTGATAAACAGAGATGCAAAAACACTCAGTATTACACTAGCAAACCAAATTCAACAGGGCAAGAAACGGGCTGTACAGCTTGATCAAATGGGATTTATCCTCAGGAGCAACGATGTTTCAGCAGATGCAAATCCAGAAACGTGCTACACCACAGTAATATGATGAAAGATAAAAATCATATGATTATCTCAATTCATGCAGAAAGTGCATTTGACATAATTGAACACGATTTAAAAAAAAAACCCAAAAACCTTTAACAAATTGGGTATAGAAGAAATGTCCTTACCCACAGAACACATTACACTCGATGGGGAGAGATTGAAAGTTTTCCTAGAAAGATCAGGAATAAGACAAAAATTCCCTCTCATCACTCCTGTTTTAAAGCCCTAGCCAATTAGGTAAGGAAAAGAAATAAAAGACATCCAAATTGGAAAGGAAAAAGTAAAACTGTTTCTGTCTATGATGATTTTATAGACGGAAAGCCCTAAAGAATCCACAAAAAGCAATTGCAACTGATAAACAAATTCAGTAAAGTTGCAAGATATGAGATCAACACACAAAAGTCAATTGGATTTCTATATACAAAAGTCAGTTGGATTTCCTAACAACAAACTATCTGAAAAAGAAATAAAGGAAACAATCTCATTTATAATAGTGCCCCCAAAATACTTAGAAATAAATTTAACCAAGGAGGTGAATGATCTGTACACTAAAAATTACAAGATATTGATGAAAGAAATGTTAAGAGATACAAATAAATAAAAGCTATCACATGTTCGTGGATCCGACTTCAGCTCAGGTCATGATCTCAAGGTTCGTGGGTTCAAGCCCTGCATCGGGCTCTGTGCTGACAGCTAGCTCAGAGCCTGGAGCCTGTTTCAGATTCTGTGTCTCCCTCTCTCTCTGACCCTCCCCTGCTCATGCTGTCTCTCTCAGAAATAAATAAAAACATTTTTTTAAAAAATCCTAAAATTTATATAAAATAGCTAAAGACATAGAGTAGTCAAAGCAATCCAAAGAAAGAACAAAGTTCAAGGTATCACAATTCCTGAGTTTAAACTTTATTATGAGGCTGTAGTAATCACAACAGTGTAACACTGGCATAAAAATAGACACATAGACCAACAGAAAAGAATTGAGGGACCACCCCCCAAAACCCATGCATATACGGTTAACAAATATTTGACAAGAGAGCCAAGATGACTCAGTGGGAGAAATAATAGTCTTTTCAAAAAACGGTGATGGGAAAAATGAATAACCACATGCAGAAGAATGCAGTTGGAATTCTGCCTCACACTACTCACAAAAATTAACTTAAATGGATTAAAAACTTAAATATAAGACCCAAAACTGTAAAACAGCTAGAAGAAAATATAGGCGAAAGGCTCATTGACACTAATCTTTGCAAAGATTTTTTTTTAATATGACAGCAAATCAGAAGCAGTGAAAGGAAAAATAAGCAAGTAGTACCACATTAAACTACAAAACTTCTGTCGTCCAAAAGAGATGATCAGCAGAATGAAAAGGCAACCTACAGAATGGGAGAAAATATTTGCAAACTGTCTGATAAGGGATTAATGTCTAGAGTACATAAGGAACTCCTTCAACTCAATAACAACAAAATCAGATTAAAAAATGGGTAAAAGGACTTGAAGAGACATTTTCCAAAGAAGACATCCAGATGATCAACACACACATGAAAAGATGCCCAACATCACTCATCATCAGGGAAATACAAATCAAAACCACAATGAGATGCCACCTCACACCAGTCAGAATGGCTAAAATCAACAACATAAGAAATAGCAGGTGTTGGTGAGGACGTGGAGAAAGGGGAACCTTGTTGCACTGTTGGTAGGAATGACATCTGGTACAGCCACTCTGGAAAACAGTAAGGAGTTTCTTCCAAAAAATTAGAAGAAGAACTACCATGTGGTCCAGCAATCCCACTACTGGATATATTTCTTGAGGAAATAAAGTCTCTATCTTGGAGAGATACCTGTGCCCCCATGCTAATCACTGCATTACTCACAACAGCCACCATCTGGAAACACCTGTGTCCATTGATGGATGAATGGATAAA
The DNA here is from genome assembly GCF_003009895.1 of Hyaena hyaena. Taxonomy (NCBI): domain Eukaryota; kingdom Metazoa; phylum Chordata; class Mammalia; order Carnivora; family Hyaenidae; genus Hyaena; species Hyaena hyaena. The sequence goes on along the minus strand of NW_024081617.1, from coordinate 292,077 downwards.
GAAGCTGAATGCATATGTATACAATGGAATATTATCCAGCCATAAAAATGAAGAAAATCTTGCCATTTGAAACAACATGAATGGACCATGAAGTTACACTGAAATAAGTCAGAATGGTGGTTGCCAGAGGCTAGAGAGTGACGGAGATATTGCTCAAAGGGTACACACTTCCAGTTATAAGATGGTAAGTTTTGGGGGATCTAATGTACAGCATGATGACTATAGTTAACACTGTATTATATCCTTCAAAGGTGTTAAGAAAGCAGATCTTAAATTTATCACCACCAAAAGATAAATGACAATTATGTGAAAGGCTGGAGGTTGGGGGCGCCTGGGTGGCTTAGTCGGTTAAGCGTCTGACTTTCGCTTAGGTCATGATCTCGCGGTTCGTGGGTTCGAGCCCCGCGTCGGGCTCTGTGCTGACTGCCAGCTCAGAGCCTGGAGCCTGTTTCAGAGTCTGTGTCTCCCTCTCTCTCTGACCCTCCCCTGCTCACGCTGTCTTTCTCTCTCCCAGAAATAAATAAAAAACATTAAAATTTAAAAAAAAAAAAGGCTGGAGGTTGTATCTAATCTTATTGTAAGAATCATTTTGCCATGTGTACATGTAATAAAACATCACCATATATATTTTAAATTTATGTTATTTGTCAACAATATGTCCATAAAGCTGAGGAAAATATATCGCGGAGTGTACTGGCTAGGTTGTAGGATAAAAAAATGTTTGGATTTCTAAGAAACCGCCAAACTGTCCTCCGAAGCAGCTGCTTGGGTCTGCATCATCCCCACCAGCCGTGACCGGGCACCCCGCCGCTGCACCCTCACCAGTGTGTGCTGTTCCATGCGCCAGATTTTGGCCATTCTGGCGGGTGTGCAGTGAAGGCTCTTTGTTTGAAGGTGCAGCTCTGAAATGCATGTGATTCTAACCATCTTCTCGTGTGTCTTTGCTGTCTGTGCGTCCTCTCTGGTGAGTCGTGTGTTGATATTCTGCTCCTTTCTCTTAATTGGGTTGCTTTCTTATTGATGAGTTGTAAGAGCTCCTTATGTATTTTAGAGGCCGAAATCTTTATAAAGTAGGCTTCACACCTTGCGCAGCGCTTGAACCCACAACCCTGAGATCAAGACTTGATCTGAGGTCAAAAATCTGACACTCAACCGACTGAGGTGCCCCGTGGGGTTTTTTTTCTCTGAGTGTGTGCTTGTCTTCTCATTCTCTGAACAGCGTCTTCCTCTGATGGGAAGTTTTTAATTTCAGTGAAATCCAGCTTACTATGCTTTTCTTTCACGGGTCATGCCTGCGAGACTGTATCTAAAGACTCTTCACCAAACTCGAAGTCATCCAGATTTTCCTCCTATGTCATCTTCTAGGAGTTTAAGAACTTTTCCACTGTCAGGGGAAGCAGAGTGCTCTGGGCTGTCCTTCCGCTTCCTTTCTCTGCTCTTCATCCTGAGGACCTGGTGCGGCCCCGGGAGGTGGAACTCATAAAGCGAATGTTGCATCTCTCCAGGAGCCCATGCTCAGTCCCTGGCGGCTGGTCCCTTGCCCCCAGTGCGCTCCCAGGTGCGGCTCTAGCAGTGGCTCTGGCTTATGGCAAGCTGTGATTCTGTGTCTGCCCGATGCTCCAGTCTTCAGGGGAGCAGTTTCCCCGGGAGTCTGATCACTGCCTCCGTAGCTCTGCTTTTCCACAATGTCACATACTTTCTTACCTATCATACAGCACACATTACCTTCTCAGACTGGCTTTTATCCCCTAGCAATATGCACTCAAGGCTCCTCCATGTCTTCGCAGGGCTGGACAGCCCATTCCTTCTTAGTGCTGGCTGATATTCCCTGTGTGGATGGACCACTGCTAATCCATCCACCTACTGAAGGGCGTCTTGGTTGCTTCCAGGTTTTGGCAGTTAGAAATGAAGCTGGAATAAACACTGATGTGCAGGGCTTGGTGGGAAAATAAGTTCTTGGCTCGCTAAGCGCCCAGGGGAGTGATGCTGGAGAGCATGTGAAAGCCCGCTCAAGCTGTGAGAACCCGGCCACTGGCTCCCAGAGCGGCTGCACCTTGCTGCATCCCCACCCGCAGAGAAGAATTCCTGCTGCTCCACATCTTCTCTGGAATTTGGTGTTGTCTTTGCCTTTGCTTTCAAATTTATTTTTGCTGGGTGTAGAACTCTAGATTGACAATTTTTTTCTTTCAGTACTTTAAAGCTGTGTCTCCTCTATTCTCTGGCTTGCACAGGTCCTGAGAAGTCTGCTGCTCCCTTACACAATGTTTCTTTTCTCTTACATCTTTCCTTTATAAGTTTAAAGAAGTATGATCATGATAGTGAAGCCGCTGGGCAGGTTTGGAAGTCAGAGCCAGCAGGTCCATCACCAAGGTGGGGACTCAAGAAGGAAAGGATCAAAGATGTTGCCAAGAGTCTGAGCTTGAACAGCTGGGAAGATGGGGTGCAGGTTGCCGAGAGGCAGCTGGCGTGGGCTGTGAGGATTGCGGTCTGGTCGCTTCAGTGAAGACGGCACATCCCTTGGGCTATCTCAGAAAGCAGAGCCGGGGACAGGAATTACAGGGCCAGCAGCTTAAGAGACGACCCCAGGCAGCACCGAATGTGAAAGGGACGGAAGGCGGGGGAGGAAGGCAGGCAGACGCAGGTGTCGCCCCGGTTAGCCCGCCGAGAATCCCAGAGCCCTGGTGGAGCATGCGAGGTGGCCGACCCAGGGGACAGAGCAGAGGGAGCCAGCCAGGGGCTGAAGGGCTGGTCCCGGGCAGGGTGGGGCCCCAGTGGAGACGCAGGTGCCGGCAGCCAGTGGTAGGCTGTTGAGGTCCAAATGGATAGGGGCAGGGGCCGGGTGGTGGACCACACGACAGTCACCCCTCAGCCCTTCATGAGCCAGGGGCCTCCAAATTCGGGACGGAAAGAGGGCTCCCCTGAAACCTCTCGTTGTCTGGAAGTCCCGCCGCCTCATTTCACCCTGGTCAGGGCACGGTGACTCTGCCAGGACCTCAGTGGCGGACAAGAGCGCCCGGCTCGGTGAGGCTCTGGCCCCCGCCTTCCTGCCTGCCGAGAGACCTGCAGGGAGAGAGGTCCACACGCATTCCTGCCCACATTCCACAGGAGGGCCTGAGTGCCGCGTGGCTTCCGTCAGGCCACGTGGGCTTCAGGAGGCCACAGTCCGTGCTGACGCCCATCCACCTGCGCCAGGCCCTCCCCGCAGCCGGGACCTCTGCCCCCAGGGAGCCCGGTCCCCTACTTCCACCGCCCAGCAGCACATGTCAGACACGGCCATCGTCCCGTTTATCACCACGTCTTACAAGGTCAGGTCCACGGGCGTTGGGGTTGGCTGTGTAAATATTTGGCCTTCAGGGCTCTCCTCGGCCAAGCTCCTCAGGGTGCTGACGTTAAACACACTCCTTCAGGACAAATGCACTTGGTCTCAGGAAGGCCTCAGGGTCCAGCTCTCAGAGAAGTGTCTGCTCAGGCTAATGTTTGACAACACAAAGCCCATTTTTCCTATGACTTTTTCTCATTTAAGACAAGAAAGATTGCCCTCTGCTCGCCAATACACATACTCACCAGTCATTAATACGCAGGCATTTTAAAACATTTGTGATCAGAAAGGTCTGTGTTTTCTCATTTCATTACAGTGTCAGGGAGATTTGAGCTAGGGAGGGAGGAGAGTGGGAAACAGAAGGGAGGGGGAAGGGAAAGGGGAGGGGGAGGATGAGGAGGCAGGAGAGAAAGAGGAGGAAGGGAGGGAGAAGGAGGGGGAGGGAAAGAGGGGGGAGGGAGCAGGGAGGGAAGGGGGAGGAGGGAGGGGAGAGAGAGGAAGAAGGAGAGGAGGAGGGAGAGGCAGAGGAGGGAAGGGAAAGGGGAGGAGGGAGTCAGGGAGGGGGAAGGGAAAGGGAGGGGGAAGGGAGGAGGAGGGAGAAGGGAAAGGGGAGGGAGAAGGAAGGGGGAGGGAGAAGGGAGGGGCAGGGAGAAGGGAGGGAGGGGACAAGGAACGACCTTAGCACCAGCTACAGGGCTTTGTGGAAGTCTGTTCCACGTAACCGGTGCTGCAGACCCACACATGCAGGCCCCCGTCAGGGCAGGTGTCAGAGCGCTGTAAGTGGGTGCCGGCTGGGTGCACAGAAGCTGTTGGAGGGGTGGGCGTCAGAGGCGTGGCTGCATCTCCTCTGGGTGATGGGTGTGCAGGTGTTTTGTCTTTTTTCTGAGGTGATGCCCGGGGTGTCGGGCTCCCACGGCTACTCTAAGCAGAGGAGCAGCTTCAAGGACAGGTGTTCACTCTCTGCTCTGCAGGCTCCGTGACGGTCCTTCCTGCCCTTCCCACTCCGGTGGCCCCAGGAGTGGCTGGCGGCCTCGCTCTGCTCTCCTCGGTCATCACTTGGCATTGCCCCCTGCGTCGGTGGCCGTGTGTCCTCTTCTCAGAGGGACACCGGTCAGGTCGGGTTAGGCCCACCCTACTCCAGTGTGACCCCGTCTTAACTAACTGCATCTATAATAACCACATCTCCTAGTAAGGCCACCTCCTGAGGTCCCGGGGGGGGGGGGATCAGGACTTCAATGTCATTTTGGGGTGGAGATGCCGTGGTGAGAAAACAGCCACCTGTAGACTATAGGGGACTGACCCCCTATATGCCTAGAGTCCGCGGTGCTGGGGGCCCCCAGGCGGTGTCCTGACTGCAGAGCCCTTCACAGGGAAGAGAGACCGGCTGGGGAGATGCTGGCCAGGCCAGGTGGAGGCTGGGTCCAGGCCAGGAGGGCAGAGGGTGTCAGGGATCTGACCACCCGCGCCTCTGTCCACACTGGTAACCACAGCCACTAGGACGGCCGCCTTGGGGTGATTGAGGGGCAGGTGCTGGGCAGGGAGGGGCACGACCCTGGATGAGCTGAGGACGCCCTTGAGGACAGACAGGGCATCTGGGGCCAGCTCCACTGGGCAGTGTGGGGGGGAGCCCAGCCTGGGCGCAGATGGGGGTGGGGGAGGTGGGGGGAGTAGAGGATGGAGGCGGGTGGCGGGAGCAGGGGGCTGGGACTCTCCAGACACAGCTTCAGAGGCTACTGGTAACAACACGGTTCACAGAAGTGATTACTTGTGAAGTGTGTGAGGCACAGAGAAAACCAAGGAATGAACTCAGCTGATCCCTCAGGGTCTCCACGTAGCCCCCGCCCCATGACCCGCCCCATGACCCGCCCCCAGCACTGTGTCAGCCTCCTCCCTTCCCGCACCAGCATCTCAGCACCCGCTGAGCGCCCCCGACCGGTCCACCGTCCACCGTCCCCAGGCGAGCGCCCCGGACCGCCGACCACCGTCGCCTCACCCGGGCGAGCGCCCGCGACCGCCGTCCCGTGTCCCGCCTGCACGCAGACTTTGTATTACTGGACTCACTGAACGCGTCCTTCTGTGACTCGCCTCAGACGCCTGAGCTCGGAGCTGTGACAAACTCGTCCTGCCTACCGTCATTGTGTGGACACAAGCGATGTGTCCCTTCTCCGGCCGGGGACGCGCGGCTGCCTCACAACGTCGCTGCCACGAGAGAGGTCCCGGGGCCCGTGCGCGGACACTCGCCCAGGGGCTGGGCGACCTCCGTCAGCTTTGCCGGCTGACGCCAAACGGTGATCCGCGCGCCGCGGGCAGGTCCACGCGCCTGGGAGGCCGGGGTCTGTGCTGCCCCCACGCCCTCGGCACCCCCGGCCTCCGCCGCTGAGGTCTGTGTCCCGTACTCTTCATCACCGCCAGAAAACTGCTCACACGTCACAGAGTAGCGAGGAACGCGGCAGTAGCGGCCCTTTGGCCGATCGGGTCAAGGCTCCGTGGTGAGGAAACAAGACGGTATTTCTCAACCTCGTTCTGGCCGTGACACCACAGCCGCAGCCCTCCTCTGGAGCCACCAGTGTGATGTCTGCGCCGCCCTCGGGGTCCTGGCTCTGGGGGTGCCGCGCGAGGGGCAGGTGGGGAAAGCCCATCCCGCAGGACGCTCAGGCCCCGGGGGCTCCAGGGCTGGGCGACGGGGCGGCTTTAGGGGTCAGTCCTTGTCACCTGGAAGAGGCCATGACCGCGTTGCTCCCACACCTCTGTGGCCGGCCCAGAACAGGGGCTCAGTCGGGACTCCCTACGTTCAGTGGCACCAAGGAGGGGCACCTGCCACTGTGTGGGGGTGTCCGTGGGGAGCCCCCAGTGTCCTCAGAGGCCCGCCTGTGCAGCGGACAAGCGGAGCCTCACGGAGGAAGAAGAGAGGAACCCTGGGGCCAGGAGAGAGGGCAGGGGGCAACCCTCCAGCGGTGTCCAGGGGAGCCCCCAGGTGTTCCCGTTCATTCCTCCAAGGCAGGGTCACCGTGATTCCAGGATGGGACCCTGGCTCTCCTAAGCGGCACCCAAACTCACAGCAGCACCGAGAGTCCAGCTGCTGAGGCAGCGACCCTGCGTGTGCCCTGGGGGCATGGGGTGGCCGGGAGGCATGGGCGAGGCACCCTAGCGGGCAGGGGGAGGGCCCGCCCACACCGGGAGGCGGCCAAGCGGGTGGTACTGACTGGCGTGCCCACCGACTCCTCACGAGCTCCCCACGAGGGAGATTTCACACACCTGTTCCGCCGCTGGCTGGGGGTGGGGGAGGTGGGGGACAGCGCAGGCAGGCTCAGAGGACTCACGGGGCAGGGGAGCCGGAGCCAGGGCTGACTCCGCTGCCACCGCCTCACCCCGCTCGGCCCCTGCTCGTGCCTGCCTCTGACTTTCGTTTTCTCGCCCAGATGGGGTGACAGGACCCCGCGCCCAGAGCCTGTGGGCATCTAACTCCCTGCCCGGCCCACAGGGCTTGGGGCTCTCGGTGACTTCCACGGGCTGGCTGGGCCTCCTGTCCCTGACACGCCTCTAGCCCCAGCCTCTAGCTGTTTATCCTCAACCGCGTGAAGAAGGCATAAACCGTGCAGCTTGCCCAGGTATTTATTTTAGTTAGTGAAAATGCCTTGGACTTTGCCAAGAGCCATTTGACTTTAATTGGAAACTTTTGAGGCATTAAGACTGCGCCGAGCCTTAAGGCGTGTCCGAGGCTCTGAAACCATCCATCACGTGAGGCCTGCTTAGGACCAGGTGGAATGAAGACAACCTTTTAGCAAATCCACCTCCCTTAATGGACTCATTTATAACTCTCTGCACCGCTGGGCAGTCTCTCCACAGAACCCCGGGAGCGCCAGCCAGCGCGTCTGAAAGCAGCCAACATCTGGTGGCTGTAAACGAGGAACCCAGAAAAAACAAAACACAACATAAACAAGAGGCGGCTCGGGGAGGGCCACCCGGACGCCCCCATCCTGCTCCCCGGGCAGACGCTTCCCCGCCACGTGTGGGAAGCCAGGGGAGAGGCACCGTCCCAGCTTCCTCTGAGAAACGTCACCCCAACAGCTCTGTTTATGGAGGGTTTCTGGGGGCTGGGCTGGCGGGGAAGGCACACCAGCTGCTCCAGCCTCATCCCATATGACGCGTTGCCAAGGGCGTCCCAGACCTGGCCCCGTCACAAGGCCTTTGCTCAGACTCTTCCCTGTGCCCGGAGCACCCTTCCCTCCCCTCATGTGTGCTAGCTAGCTGTGGCTGTGAAACGAATCACCCCAAACTTAGCAGCTGAGAACAACAAAAGCTTGCAATGTCAAGAAGGAAAGAACAACATTGAAATGGCTAAAAATAGAAGCAAATGTAATAAACTACCTTCTCATTCGTTTTTAAGTCATGTTTGATGATTGAAGCAAAAATTGTAATCTGGTGTGGTGCTTAATGTATGAAGAAAAAAGAATTCTTAACATCTGTTTTTTCTAAATGGGACAGGCAGCAAACCTAAAAGGAATTAAGTTCTCTACACTTCACAATATATTCAAAATATATTGAATATATATAAATTGGCTGCACCAATTTGCATTCCCACCAACAGTGCAAGAGGGTTCCCCTTTCTCCGCATCTTCACAACACCTGTTGTTTCTTGTGTTAATTTTAGCCACTCTGACAGGTGTGAGGTGGATCTCACTGTGGTTTTGATCTGCAATTCCCTGATGAAGAGTGATGTTGAGCTTCTTTTCATGTGCCCCTTAGGCATCTAAATGTCTTTTTTGGAGAAATGTCTGTTCATGTCTTCTGCCCATTTTTAATAGGATTATCTGGGGGGGGGTAGTGTTGAGTTGTATGAATTCTTTATATATTTTGGATATTAACCCCTAGCATATATAATCTTGTCATTTGTGACAATGTGGATGGATCTAGAAGGTATTATGCTAATTGAAATAAGCCAGACAGAGAAAGACAAATACCATATAATTTCATTTACATGTGGAATCTAAAAACAAAACAAAAGAAGAAATAAACAATTAACAACAACTAAAAAGAGAGAAAGAAATAGACTCACAGACAACACACTGGTGGTTGCCAAAGAGAGGCAGGTGAGCTCGGTGAAGGGGATTAAGATGTACAGACTTCCAGGGGCACCTGGGTGCCTCAGTCGCATAAATGTCCGACTTCAGCTCAGGTCATGATCTCACAGTTTATGAGTTCGAGCCCCATGTTGGGCTCTGTGCTGACAGCTCAGAACCTGGAGCCTGCTTCAGATTCTATGTCTCCCTCTCTCTCTGCCCCTTCCCCACTCACACTTGGTTGCTCTCTCTCAAAAAAAAAAAAAGATTCATACCATTAAAAAAAAAAAAAAAAAGATAACCCTCTAGCAAGACTGAAGGTATCAAGAGTGCAATAGCATAGACACCAGTAACCAATATCGGAAACGAAAAAGGCACTACCACATTGAGAGTCCAGAAACCACTCATGTGATGACGGAGAATTTTACAAACAACTTGAGCCTCCTAAATTCAACAACTGAGAAGAATTGGAGAGAAAGAACAAGAAAGTATTTTCTCAAACACCACAAACTATGAAAACTCAACCAGATAAATGAGACAAACTATAAAATCCTATAATCTTTAACAAATTGAGTTGGTAGTTTGTAAGCTCCTGAGAAAAAATGTCTCCAGACCCAGATGTTTTGCTAGAGAAAACGTTTAAAGAAGAATGGAAAGCATGTCTACACAATGTTGCTCAGAAAATAGAGAAGGGAGTACTTCCCAACTTCTGTTAGAAGGCCCATAACTGGGCATGGAGGAGGGCACTTGTGGGGATAAGCACTGGGTGTTATATGGAAACCAACTTGACAATAAACTATTAAAAAAAAGAAATAAAAGAGTTATTTATAAAAAAGAAGAAGAAGAAGAAGAAGAAGAAGAAGAAGAAGAAGAAGAAGAAAGCGGCACATCCCTTTTCTGACACCAGAACCAGACAAGGACTGCTTGAAACAGGGAAGAAAAGAAAACACTAGACCAAGATATCTCACAAACTAAAATGCAAAGATTTTCAACAAAATATGAGCCAACTGAATCTAGCATTATGACACAAAATATTATACACCATGACCAACTGAGATTTATTCTGGGAATGCAAAGCTGGTTCAGTATGATATAATCAATACAATTCACTGCATCCAAAGATTAAGTCAAATGATCACATCAATTCATACAGATAAAACATTTGATACAATCCAAACCCACTCATGATAACAACTTAAGGAATTAGGAATAGAGGGGGAACCCCCTGAGCTTGCCCAAGAATGCCTACAAAAACTCTACAGCTGACATCATACTTAAAGGTGAAGGGCTGGGTTCTCTCCCCCTAAATTTGGGGACAATCAGCACTGTCTCTTCACATAGTCCTGGAGGGTCTAGCCACTGCCTTAAGGCAAAGGGGAAAAGGCACACAGATTGGAAAGGAAGGATTTAAACCTTTCCTATTTGCAGATGACATGACTGTCTATGTGGAAAGCTCAAAGGAATCTACAAAAAATTTTCTTAGACTAAGTGAGCTCAACAGGGCCAGAGGACACAAGACCAACACATAAAAATCAACCACACTGCTATATACTAACAATATATATGTGAACCTAGAGATTAAAAATATGTCATTTACATGTCCCCCAAAAAGGTATAAACTGTAACAAATATGTACAGGATCTGACAATTACAATATGTTGATTTAAAAAACCCCAAAAGACCTAAATAAGTGGAGAACCATACCATGCTCATGAATTGGAAAACAGCATGGTAAAGAAGTCAGTCTCAACTGATCTATAGAATTGATGCAATTCCTATAAAAATCCCAAATAGGTTTTTGGTCCATGTAAAAAGCTCATTCCAGAATGTACCCAGAGGACATAGGCCCCAGGGCAGCAGGCGCTGTGAGCAGGCAGGACACTGCCAGAACGCTGGAGGAGCCCCTGGCCCCACGGTAAGGTCCCTCTGTAGCCACATCAAAGGGGAGAGGATGGTGATGGGGGGACACACACAGACTTCAACAGGGCGCAGCAGGGAGCCCAGCAGTAGCCTCACCACGGGGATTGGGGGGGGGGTCAGGGGAGGGGTTGCCCACTGTCCAAAAGAAGGAAAAACAGCCTTTCCACAAATGACCTCCAAGGACAGGACCTCCACAGGCAAACAAGAAACCCCAACCTAAACTGCATGCCTGATACAAACACCGACTCAAAAAGGGGTCATAGATTTAAATGTAAACTGTAAAGCTTTTAGAAAATAACTTGGAGAAAGTCTTAGACTCTGAGTCCAAGTCACAGGATGCCATGCGACTTCCATCTTGCTCGCTGGAACACCCATTTTGGAACCTTAGCCTGCCATGAAAAAAGTCCCATCAACCTGAGGCCACCATGCTAAGAGGATGCTTCAGCCACCCAGAGATCCACTGCAGTTGACAGTCCCCACAGGGTCTGCGCCCAAGCCAGCAGCACACCCTCCTCACCCCTACTCGCCAAGCCTGTGGCTGTTTCAGTAACATAAAACCATTTGAACCTTCCCAGCTGAAGCACTAGACACTGTGGAAACAGAGACAAGCTGTCCCCACTGTGCTGTTTGAATTTCTGATCCACAGATTCTTGGGAATAATAAAATTATTGTTGCATTTAACCACAAAGTTTAGGGTGGTTTGCTATGCAAAAGGTCATTCTAAAAAAGATCATTGAACACTGGGCAAATTAACAGAATGAATAGAAAAATGATCTAACTATATGCTGTCCACAAGAGGCATTTTGATCAACCAAATTGACAGACCTTTAGCTAAACTGACAGAGAAGAGTGAAGGTATAGCTTTCAAATTCAGAAATGAAAGTGAGGATACAACTGATTTTACAGAAATGAAGAGGCTTATAAGAATTAGAATTTAAAAGAATACTTTGAACAATTGCACACCAACACATTGGAAGAAACCTAAAAGAATGGACAAATTCCTAGAAACACACAATGTGCCAAAACTGACTCATGAAGAAATAGAAAATTTGAATAGGACTATAGCTAGTAAGGAGATTGAATCAGTGGTTTAAAATCTCCCAATAAAGAAATATCCAAGACCAGATGGCTTCCTTGTGAATTCTAACAAACATTTAATGAGGAATTATACTTACCAACTTGACAATAAACTATTTGTAAAAAAAAAAAAAAAAAGGAAATATATCAATCTTTCCCGAACTCTTTCAGAAATTTAAGGGGAGGAAATATTTCCTAACTCATTTGAAGAAGCCAGCATTACCCTGATACCAAAGCTAAACTAATACACTACAAAAGAGGAAAACTACAGACCAATATCCCTTATGAATATAAGTGCAAAAATCTTCATCAAAAGACTAACATACCAAATTCAGCAGCACATTAAAAAAATTATTACTATAACCAAATGAGATTTATTCCAAGAAGGCAAGGGAAGTTCAACATATGAAAATCAATCACTTCAATACCCTACATTAATAGAATGACAGGAAAAACTACATGATCATCTCAATCAAGGCAGAAAAATCCAATACTCCTTCAGGATTAAAATACTCAATAAATGAGGAATGGGTTGGAAGTTCCTCAACATGAAAGATAGTGTATGAAAAACCCAGAGCTTACCTAATACTCAACTGTAAAAGAGTATAAGGGTTTCCTCTAAGGTCAGGAATAGGACAAAATTACCCACTCTCACCCCCTTGTTCAACATTAAAAAAATGCAAGAAAAAGAAATAAATGAATAAAAAAGGGAAAAAATCCAAATTGGAAAGGAAAAAGTAAAATTATTTCTGTCCAAATATGGCATGATGTATGTTATATGTACAAACACTAAAGAATCTATACACAAACCAAGCTGTCAGAGATATTCAATGAATCCAGTGAAGTTGCAGGATACCAAATCAACAGGCCAAATTTAGTGGCATTTCTGTACACTAACGATGAAAAGGGAATTATAAAAATAATTCTATATACAACAGCATCAAAAATAATAAAATGCTTAGGAATAAATTTAACAAACTATACAAACAACTTGTACACAAAAACTATAAAACATGGCTAAAAAATTAAAGCAGACATCCCATGTTCATGGATCAGGAAACTTAAATTGTCAAGGTGACAACACTACTGAAAGAATCTACAGATTCAGTGCAATCTCTATCAATATCTCTACAGCACTTGTTTTTCAGAAATAAAAAACAACCCGCCGTAAAATTCATATGAAGTCTCAAGTAAGCCCAAATAGCCAAAGAATCTTAAAAAAAGAGAGCAAAGTTGGAGAACTCACACTTCCTTATTTCAAATCTTACTAAAAAAAACTACAATGATAAAAACAGTATGATGGAATAGATAAAAATAGAGTGATGGAATAGAATGCAGATCCATAAATAGACCCTCACATATATGGTCAAATGATTTCCAAAAAAGGAGCCATGACCATTCAGTGGAGAAAAGAGTTTTTTTCAACAAATGGTGCTGGGAAAACTGCTTATACACATACAAAAGACCCTTCCTTTACCCCATATACAAAAATTAAGTCAAAGCAGATCAAGACCTTAATATAAGAGCAGAAACTATAAGGCTCTTAGAAACACAGGGGATAATCTTCATGACATTGGATATGGCAATGATACTTTGGATATGTCACCCAAAGCACAGGCAACAAAAGAAAAATTATGTAGGAGTTTTTTTGTGCAAAAAATTAGGAGAATGAACAGACAACCCACAGCATGGAGGAAAATATTTGCAAATCATCTATCTGATTAGGAATTAATATCAAAAATACATAAAGAACTTTTACCACTTAACAACAAAAACCAAACAACTCAATTCAAAAATGGGCAAAGGTCTGAATAGATCTATTTTTCAAAGACATACACATTGCCAAAAAAACACATGCAAAAACATTCAACATCATTAGTCATTAGATAAACACAAGTCAAAACCACAATTAGATATCACCTTATATCTACCGGGATGGCTATAGTAAACACACACACACACACACACACACTGAAAATAAGTGTGGTTGGTGGGGGTGTGGAGAAACTAGAACCCTCACACATTACTGATCGGAATGTCAAATGAAAACAGGCTGGCTGGTGGTCCCTCAAAAAGTTAAACATAGAATTACCATATGATCCCACCATCCCACTTCTCAGTATATTCTCAAACTGAAAGACTCAAGCACATACTTGGATAGCCATGTTCACTGGAGCTTTAGTCACAAGAGTTGAAAGGTAGAAGCAAGCCAGGCGTCCACCAGCAGGTGTGGTGGACAAAACATGATACATGTGTACAAAGGGATATTAATAACAGGAATTAAAAGGAGGAAATTCTGACACTGCTACACCATGGATGAACCTTGGGGTGTCACCGCTACATGAAGTAAGCCAGTCGCAAAAGAGATATATTCTGATTCTACGTATATGAAGCTCCTAGAATGAGGAGATTCAGGCAGAGAGTAGAATGGGGTCACCAAGGGCTGACAGAGGGGGAATGGCGGGTTCCTGTTTGGGACGATGAAGAAGTTCCGCGGCTGTGTAGCAGCGATGGACATATAACACTGCAAATGTACTTAACACCATCACTGAATTGTCACTTAAAAATCGTTAAAATGGTAAATTTTATATGTATTTGTCTACAGTAAAAAATACTCGGAAAAGAAAGGGACGAAAGGAGGGAGGGAGGAGGCTCAGCATCCTGACCTTCCTGGCTGCTCCCCAGCCTGGTGGCGCCAGACAACTGGACTTCCCCTTCCCGGCCCCGACCAGCTGGCAGACAAATCTGTCTCCCCGGCAGGCATGCTCATTTCCAGAGTAAGCAGAAGGATGCTCGAGTCCCAGAGAAGGAAGTTGAAGGAGCCGCAGGTTCCTCCTCTCTCCAGTCTTACCCCTTCGGGTGAAAGAGAAATGTTCATTCTACTCCCAGACAGGGGCCCTGGCGCTTCACCAGGAGGAGGCTACTTCTCACGTGGACTAGCTCTAGAAGGAAGCCAGGTTGTGAGTGAGCCGTTAGGACTATCCGCGCACGAGACTCGCCCGGCGTCACTGCTCTTCCCCGTCAGCAGCAGGGTCCAACTACGGACAAAGAATCCCTGCGACTGGCCCCAGTTCTCACAGGTATAAGAATGGACGCTGAATCTTTTTTCCCGACTCCTAGGAATGGAAGGCAGCCTTCATCAGGCCAGAGGCAGAGAAATGTTGGATTCAGAAGTGGAAGTTTCAGCTCCCAGGCTTTGGCCCCAGCTCACTGTATATGTCCCGTCATTCCATCTCCTTGTGCTTCATTTTCTTTGTCAGCAAAAGGAGGATCTGAATGTCTGCCTCTCAGGGGCCTGGGCTTGAGTCACTGTGATCATAGCCTATGACTCATTCAGGGTAGATTATGGTGGCTGCTCTGATTCCTTCCATCTGCTGGAGGTGGGCACCCTGGGAGGTGGGCACCCTGGGAGAGGCACATTCTCTTGGCCTGATGTATTTTCCTTCCAAAAAGGTTAGGATGGAAGTGTAATGAAGCAGGCTCTCCGAAGGGAGTGAACGCCCAGGAGGGACGGAGGGGGACTTGTAGCTGGACAAACAGCCACTTGGGGGAAGCACACAGGGGTGATTTCTCTTCTGGACAGGTGTAAGGCCAGTATTCTTTGAAAATTTTGTCTCACATTTAGGTCTTTCATCCAAGAGCTACATGCACCCCAGTGTTTATAGCAGCATTGTGAACAATAGCTGAACTATGGAGAAAGTCCAGTCCATTGACTGATGAATGGATAAAGAAGATATGGGGTGTGTGTGTGTGTGTGTGTGTGTGTGTGTACACATAATGAAATATTAGTCAGCCATCAAAAAGAATGAAAGCTTGCCATTTACAATGATGTGGATAAAGCTAGAATGCATTAGGCTAAGTGAAATAAGTCAGAGAAAGACAAATACTATATGATTTCACTCATATGTGGAGTTTAAGAAACAAAACAGATGAATCTATGGGAGGGAGCGAAATAGAGAAGAGAGGGAAACAAACCATGAGAGACTTACAGATAGAGAACAAACTGAGGGTTGATGGAGGGAGGTGGGGGGGGATGGGCTGGATGGGTGAGGGGTACTAAGGAGGGCACTTGTTGGGATGAGCACTGGGCGTTCTATGTAAGTGATGAATCACCGAATTCTACTTCTGAAACCAATATTGCACTGCATGTTAACTAACTAAAATTTAAATTAAAAAACAAACAGAAACCAGAAAAAACCCAAATATATGTTAAGTCCTGAAAAAAAAAAAAGGAAAACCTTAGGAAGCCTGATGACCCTGGAGGAAAGCAGGTGGAGAAGCCAGAATCCACACAAGGAAACCCCGTAACAGTGAGCACTGGCTTGGGCTCCACTAGCTGCGTGGCCTCCATCAGTTCACCCCATCCCTGAGCCTCCTACGCCGGGTGCTTACCACCTTCTTCTGAGCTATTAGAACAAGGTCTTCCCAGTCTGGCAAACAGAGAGCGGGGAGATGGCTGGGGTGTGGTCAGGCTTCCGTGCTGAGGGGCTCCCACTCTCTGATTATGTCATTCCTTGAGTGCAGGGCATGTTAGTCAGCAGATGCATTATGAACACCCGTCCCCACCAGGCTGCCAAGCATTGAATGCAAACGTCCATAGAGGGTCACAGCCTCCCATACGTCAGGGTGGCTGAGTCTAAGTTCCTCCATGGAGAAGGAGCTCACGGTCATGGGGAGACTCAGAGACAGAGGCCCCAAGAGGCTCTTTGGGGAAGTAAATGCCAATGCAGACTGGTAGCATGAGAGAATGCACCAGGGGAAACTGAGGCAAAGTAGTGACCTTGCCCCCAAATGAAGCTGCCACTCACGTCCATCCAGTGGTTGCTATGCAGGAGCTTGGGCCCATGTAGCCAGAGCTCCTATTTTTTTTTCTAGAAAATCCAAAGATGCCCATATTTGAGTGAAATGTGTGTAGCAGTCAGGGCTGTCTGGGTTCTGCTGCGGTAACAAACAAACTCAGGCCTCAGCAGATGAAAGGAAAAGATTTTCTTGTTGCTCAGCAACTCTGTCCCACACAGTCTGCAAGGGCCCCTGGTCACCATCATCATGTCCTGTGTGAGTCGCCAGGGTGGGGGCTGGACCCACGGATGCCGGCTGGAGGAGCTTCCCCATCCCAGGTGTCCCCACAGCAAGCACAGAGCTCTGGAGGCCACCCCCCTCCCCACCCCAACTCCGCTGCCAAACGCCCTGTCCCAGACGGGACATGTCTCCTCTGCTCACCCCGCTGGGCTGACTTTGGAGACAACCATGGCACTCGGAGGGAGGAAGTCCCTGCCAACCACACAACACAGTCAGCCACCTGCCTCCTGACGTGTAATGCTGGCGGCTGGTGCCAAACCATTCTGCTCAGTGCGCAGGCCACACAGAGCCCGCCTGCAGGTAGGCTGTGCACCGGGACCGAGAGCCGGTGGTAAGAGGCGCTGGAGGCCGCTGGAAGCAGAGCTGAGCCCACACGCGCACCTCCGCCCGAGCCCACCTGAGCGGCTCCTCTGCTCTCCCTGGGGTGCTGCCTCTCCCAAAGCCGGCGGCCCACCGGGCGCCCCACCTGTTGTCAGACGCCTCACTTCACCTCCTGCCCTGTCCCCCTTCCATCCAGTGGCATTTGGTCCACAGGGCAGGTACTCAGTATTTTGGAAGAAACAACAAAGAATGCATGGGGTCCCTGTTTTTCAGATAAAAACAACTTCCGACAATGCTGTTTCCAGCGTGCACGTGCCTGGTTCTGCCACAAGTGCTGGCTAGCCGTTCCCCCCCCCCCCCCCCCCCCCCCCCCCCCCCCCTGGCCAGGCGCAACACCGCGTGGCAGGAATCACCCTCACTCCGTCCCTGTGGCAGCCTCAAGGTCGGCACTCTGGCATCTCCATCCCCGTCTACAGATGGGAAAACTGAGTCACAGAGGAGTTAGGAGCTTGCCCTCAGCTACCACCTCGACCATCTCCCCACAGCCACCACGGTTCTATCTCCCAGTGCCCTGGGCATCTGCAGGGGAACTCGGCTCCTGGAAGCCAGGTCAGCCCCTCACACGACACCGGCTGGGGGCGCCTCCACCCTCCTCGTAGCCTCATGCTGAGGAGAGGCGGTGACCCACTTCACAGATGATCAGTCCGAGGCCCCGGGGCCAGCAGGTGAGGGAGCTGCCCTCCAGCCTGACCACCTCCCCTAGCGGGTGACTCTGGGTAGGGACCACTGATCTCGGGAGAGGAGATCCCTGTCCACTGGATCGTGTGTCTGGTAAAATACACACAAAATGTACCGTTGTAACCATTTTTAAGTGTACAGTTGAGTGGCATTAAGTACGTTCTCAGAGTCGTGCAGCGCCCCCCCGAGCCCCCACCCTGTCGCCACAGCTTTTTCTTCCTGCAGAACAAGATGTGTCCCTACTAAGCACTCACACCCCAGCCCTGGCGCCGCCCTGCTCTCTGCGTGACTAGATCACTGCTCGCCGTCGTACGAGTGGATTCCCACAGCGTTTGTCCTTGGCTGTGACTGGCTGCTTCACCCACCACAGTGTCCGTGAGTCCCTCCGTGCCGCAGCCAGGGACAGGGAGCCGCAGTGTGCGGTGTTTAATTTTTTGAGGAAGAGAGACGTGTGTCATTAAATGGCATTTTTTGTAATTCATATTGATTATAGGAAAGTGGGAGAAATACAGTCAACAGAAAAAGAAACCCAAAAGGGCTGTTTTTTCAGCTTTGCAGAAGGAAACAGCTATTCACACGTGTGTGGTTCCCCCTGGAGGTGTGAACTCGCCTCCACTCCCTCTGTCCCCCGGCTCGTTCCTCGTGGGCGGTGCCTGCCCCAGGCTCTGCCGGACCCCAGGCGGACCTGCCCAGAGGGGGGCATCAGGAGAGTGCCCCGCGGGGCCGCGCCCGCCGTCCCCGGACAGTCCCGGCGCCTCCCGTCGCCCAGCCCGCGTGCCTCGCAGGTGTGGGGGCCCAGCCGCTCCAGCGTCATCTAGAGAATATATTCGAGCTGTCGTGTGGAGTTGAGTTTCTTTTGGCAAACGCTGGAGACTGACAAAAATATTCACGTCAAAACATTTCTGGTGCAAAATTTATGAAAGCATTTGAATTTGGCCTGGGCATTTTTTTCCTTTTTCCCTCTCCCCATCCCCCGCCTTGTCCCGAGTTGGGGGCGGGGAGAAGAGATAGAGTCCAGATGTTGGTGGGTATGGCTCTCTTCTCTCCCTCCCCCAGTGCCTGTGGCCAGAGGGACGTCGGAATCAATGGCCACTGTGTGTCCTCTGGTGCAGCCTGGCCCCTGGCCCTCCTGGCTGTGTGCGCGCCGAGGAAGTGCCCGGCCTGGGGTCTGCCCCTAACCCCTGGGTCGGGGTAATTGTCTGCAGAGGCGGCCCTGGGGCGGGGGCAGTAATGATTTAGGCAGGATCTATTTCACCTCAAGCCTTTTCTACTCCGAAGAGGCCTAATCGAAAGTAATCTGAAAATTAGGGAAAATAAAAACCATGCCCACCGTTACATAAATACCCATTTCCTCGCATCGGCCGCTGAAGCCACTTCATTCCAGAGCAGAGTGATGTTTCCCTGATGGGCGAGGCCGGGTGGGGGGCCTTTTGATCTGCTGCGCCTGCCCCCGCTCCCATGGGGACCCAGGGGCAGAGGGTGGGAGTGGCTGTGGCCTGGCTGCCCAGCTCCCCGTGGGGGCCATGGGGCCGGCCCTGCAGACCTCATGTGTGGCCTGGGGGTGGGGGAGGAGAGGCCTGTGGGACTTACATTTCTGCGACTCCAGGTCCCCAGGACTGTCCAGGTGACCTCTCCTCCTGGGTCACTCCTTGGGCCTAGACACTCCCAGCCCGGAGGCTCCGAGGGGCCTTTGCCAGAGCTGCCGGGACCATCCCAGCCCAGGTGTGGGCCTCGGGCCTTCTGTCCACGGCTGGCCCAGACGGAAGGTCACTTTCTGGGACCGGCCTCCCTATACTCCCCCTGTCACGGGACCCTGTCCTGGCTGGGTTCTTGCCTCCAGAGACCCATCCGAAAGCTCCAGGGGACAGGGGACAGGGGCCATGACCAGCCCGGCCACCACGGCTGGCACTCAACAAACATGTGGCCACAGAACGAAGGTTCTCAAGCAACAGTGGTTTATAAAAGGGGGGGGGGGCTTGGGGGTCAGGGAGGACCCCGCTCCACTGCCACCCCGACCACATGACCAGCTCCGTCTGGCAAAGCACTGTACACGGTGGTGTTCGCCATGCCCAGCCTTTGGGCATTCCCTCAGGACACGGGGTCTCCCCTTGGGTGTGCTGGGCCTGTGACAGAGGGGCTTCCAGATGGCTCTGGAAGGCCCCAACCATTAAGTCTTCTGAGTCAGAACCACCTGGAGTGCAGGGACAGCCTCTCTGTGTGGAGATGTGACAGGGCCCCGGGCCATGTGTGCTCAGGGGAAGTGGACTCCCAGACACTGCCACCCCCTCCCCCCCGCGGGCAGATGGGACGGGCCAGGGTGAAGTGTCCCCGGACGGAGGGATAACTATTGCAATCCTGCTGCATCTGTCTAGGGCCACCGGGTGCCCATGGGACAGGTGATGGGGTCTCTGTCAGCCACATGCCCTCCAGGGGCCGCAGGTCAGCCACTCTTCCAAGGTGCACTATCTGGCTGGCTTGAGTTCAGCTCCTGGCAGCATTTGCAAGAATAGGCAACTGGGGTTCACCCGGTCAAGGTGGTGGGGTCAAGTCTGCTCTCTAAGGCCCAGTCCACCTGGACCCCGTGACCCCAGGGACCCCGGGCCGGGGGCCACCACACAGCTCAGGTCTGCATTCAGCTCTGCTCGGATGGGGTGCTGCCCAGAATAGGGCTCACGGCCAACCGTGCCCATGGCTTTTCCGGGGTAGGGACAGAAGGCCCACACCCCCAGGCTGACCCGAGAGGCAGGGCCGTGGCTGGAGAGTGTGGACGGTGTTTCCAGAAACTAGGACAGCGGCAGTAGCTCACGACCATCGTGTGCCCAGAGTTGCTAGGAGCTCCCCACACATTATGCTTCCTAACACGCGGCCCTGCAGTTTGGAAAGAACAGCCCCCATCTTTATAGAGACAAGGAAACTGATGCACAGACGGTGTGGAGTCCTGGCCAGCACCTGGCCGAGTCCACAGCCCTAGTGCTGGGAGAACCTTTCCTGCCCAGCTCAGGCCCTGGTGGCTGTTGTGAGCCGCATCCTCCTGGGGCAGCTTAGCCGATGGAGGGAGACACCCGGGGGAGGGGGTGGAGGGAAGCTTTTGGTGTTGGGTAGAGGCTGGACACTAGCCCGTCCATGTTTCCCCAGGTCCCCAAGGGGACAAGCCATCCTACGGTCCCTCTGGTTTTTATTGGCAACCTGACGCTGTGTCCAGAGCAGGGTGGGGGGGCTCTGGGAAGCCAAGTGGGATCCCCATACCAGTGGCCATTCTTAGCCTGGCCAGGAGATTCTGTCCAGTGGCCCCTGGTGACCCCTCTGTTCCTTCAGGCTAGGGACCTCCCAGGGGCAGAGATGAGCCCCTCAAGCCACAGGGGAGCCCCGACCCCTTTTGCTTGACTGCACGGGGCTAAGTTGTGTCATTTCCGGCTGCGCCTCTGGAACAGCCCGGTCTGCAGTATCTGGGGCTTTGGTGAAAACGTCCATTAGAATGCCCTGCATGCAGACCAAGGTTCCCTGGGCAGCACGGGCTCTGTCCAGGTCCAGCCTTGGAAGATTCCAGAGAGTTGTGGAGCAAGAAGTCGTCCTCCTGGGACTCTGGAAAGGCTGCTTTGAGGTGTGGCCAGAATGCAGATGGTGGCGTGTCCCAGGCTGGGGCGTCACAGAGCACAGGCCCAGCAGTGTCTGGGCAGGCGGGGCCACGGGGCCAGGGCAGCGGCTCACAGCCTGGACAGGAGCTACAGAGGCAGAGCCCAGTCAGGACGGACCCCGGCAGGCACGGGACAGGGGACGGGAGTGGGAGGGATGGCGTGTCTAAAGGCCAGAGGCCCACGGAAGCTCCCTTTCCCCACAGAGAAAAACTTCCAGAAGCCTCACCCCTCCGTCTGGGGTGGGGGGTGGGGGTCTGGCTGGCACGTTGACCCCGAGAGCCATGGGGCAGGTAGGGCTGGGGCGGGAGACCCAGGGAAGGCCACAGAAGGCCGCTGGAGCCGGCGCTGTGTTGCAATTACCCGTAAGCCTGGTGTTTACACGGGGGTTTTACGGAGAACTCAAAGCATATCTTCCTGTTGCTTTGGCAGCGAAGTCGTATCAAGTGAGTGTTCAAAAGGGCCGAACCACGTTTGCAAAAATAAAAACCAAATGGCTGAGTAATTTCCACCAGAGAAGGACTCACTCTTGCAATTGCACGGTCTATTTAGCATGCTTTCATAAAACCTTTTAACGAATCAGCCCTGAACCCGCACGCCAGGCCCACCCCACCTGCCAGACTCGCGTTTCCAAACGTAGGTACGGCTGCTTAGGAGACTGGATGCAGGTTTCCGCCCTCGTGGGGAGCGGAAGTGCCTGGCGCCCTTCGGGACGGGCCCGTGCTAGCTGGGGTGGAGGACCCCCAGGAGGCAATCTGGGGGGGCAGCGAGGTGGGGGACAGCAAGGGATCCACAGGAGGCCCACGCAGCCCGAGGAGTCAGGGAAAGCTTCCCGCAGGAGGAAGTCCCTGAGCCAGAGGCCAGAAGGAAAAGTAGGAGTGGACGGACGGGCAGTGAGGGCAGCCCTGTGGACCCGACACGGGCCTGTGGAGGTCTGGGGGTTGTACGCCTCAGCCACCAGGCAGACCGGAGGGAATGTGCCTCATGTGGAAGATTCCATTCTGAGCACCAAGCAGGGCTGCTGGTGTTCACGGGGCAGAATGTGGGCCTCCGATGAGGTGGACGTGGCAGGAGTTTTACAGTCACACCGCCCCCCCACCCCCCGCCGGGTGCATGGAGCTCCCCCACTTGAAGTGCACAGCTGGGCATGCAAGGCCCCCAGGCAGCGCGGATCCGGCGTTTGCACCGCCCTGACACGTGCCCTTGTCCCAGCCACACTGGTGGGCAGCTGCACCCCGTGTCCCCCACAGCTGCGTGTGCCCGGACGTCATTCCCTGTGCAGCCAAGAGGGGCTCGGGGATCCGGATGCGCCAGAGTCCGTGCATCCAGGAGCCCATTGCTGAGATTCCAGCTGCTTCCCATTCACGCCAGTGCTCGCCAAGGCCACTGCGGCTGCCGGCTTCCGTGTCCCTCTCTAGGCGTCTAAGATGAGGAAGCCTGGCTGGGTCTTACGGTAATTGTGTTCAACCTCATGAGAAACTACCAAAACGTGTCACCCCCTGAGGCCCACTTTACACCAGCTGTAGGGGACCGAGCCGCGGCTGCTCCACACTCCAGTCAACCCCGGGTACGGCCTGGTTTCGTAACTGCACCCAGAGCATCTTGTCTCCACGAGCACTGTGCCGAGTGCTCAGGGGCTCCCTGAATACCTTCTTTTGAAAATTTTCCAAATCTTTTACCCCTTTTTCTGTGTTTGTCTTACTGAGTTTAAGACTTCTATGTTTTGAGGGGCACCTGGGCAGCTCAGTCATATAAGCGTCCAACTTCAGCTCAGGTCATGATCTCGCAGTTCATGGGTTCGAGCCCCGCGTCAGGCTCTGTGCTGACAGCTCGGAGCCTGGAGCCTGCTTCAGATTCTGTGTCTTCCTCTCTCTCTGACCCTCCCCTGCTCACTCTCTGTTTCTGTCTCTCAAGAATAAATAAACCTTAAAAAATGTTTTTAAAAATTACATTGTTCAGTACACATGACATGAAAGGACTCATGCCGTGGGTGTCCTTTTGAAACAGGCTCTTGCCCTCAGCGCAGCCCCCAGGAGCCTGGCCCGCATTTCCGTGTGCGTCAGTCTTCATCCCCTTTTCTCCCCGAGCAGCATTCCAGAGGCTGAATGCACCAGCATTTCCACTCCGCGTGGCGAAGGTCACTGGGCTATTTCCAGACGTTAGCTATTACGAATAAAGTTGATATGAACATTCCTGTCCAAACTTCTGTGTGAAAATAAATGTCCATTTTCTGGGATAAATGCCCAAAAGTGTAATTGCCGGGTCTTCTAGTAATTCCACTAATAGGTTTAACAGGAACCGCCAGAGCGGTTTGCAGGGCCCCTGCACCCCGCCCTGCGCTCCCGCCAGGCATGTGGGAAAGACCTGGGGTCCCTGCATCCTAGACGCGCTCGGTGTCCTCACCGGATTCTGTCTCTGCTGACCTGACAGGCGTGAAGTCGCAGCACGCTCCCGGATGGCCACTGGGGTCAAGGGTCTTTTCACAAAGCTTACCTGCCTTCTGTGTGTCACCTTTTGTCAACTTCTGCCCCAGCGTTGTGCCCACTTCCTGACAGAATGGTTAGTGTTCACTCTGGGGCGCTGAGGTGTCTTCACGTATGTGGACACTGGTCTCCTGTCATCTCTGAGGCTGCAAGCGTGTCTTCCCGTCTCTGGGCACCTGTTCATCCTGCTGATGGAGCGTCTTTCACAGAGCACGAGTTTCTATTTTTGATCAATTTTCCTTTTATGGATCATTCTGTTGATAGGAAGCCGAAGAACGCTTTGACTAGTCTATGTGCCAAAGATTTTCTCCTGTTTTTTTCTTGACGTTTGACAGTTTACATTTTACATTTAAATCTATGACCCACTTTGCGCTGGTGTTTGTATCAGGCGTGCGGTTTAGGTCGAGTTCCTTGTTTGCCTGTGGAGGCCCCGTCCTCCGAGGCCATTTGTGGAAAGGCTGTTTTCTCTCCCTTCAACCGGTTGCCAACCCCTCCCCGCAACCCCCACCTCGGTGGGGGTCCCTGCTGTGCCCCGTTGACACGTGTGTGTCCCCCCAGCAACCACCCTGTCCCCTTTGCTGTGGCTACAGAGGGACCTCACTGCGGGGCCAGGGGCTCCTCCAGCGTCCTGTCTGCTGCTCGTATTTGTTCCGGGGCCACGGCTGCCGTAACAAAGCGTCATGAGAGAGAGGCTTAAAGGAGAATTTGTTCTCTCGAGTTCTGGAGGCTGGAAACCCAAGGTCAGAGTTGGTTTCTTCTGCAGCTGAGAGGAAAGCCTGCACTCTGCCTGGGTTGTCGGACAGTGTCCTTGTCCCACGTCTGTCTCCAACTTTCCCCCCTTTATAAGCACATCAGTGTAGGTTCAGGCCACCCTAAATCACTTCTATCTAACTTGGTCACCTCTTATCTCTGAATAAGGTCACATTCTGAGGGACGGGGGTGAGGGTGTCAACACATGACTCAGGGGGCACAATTCAACCCTGACACTACTTTAAGGTCTGTGCTTTTCCACGCAAATTTTAGAATGGGCTTGTCTATGTCCATCTTCTTGAGGCTTCGCCAGGGGCTGCATCAAATCTGCAGATTGATTTGGGGAGGACTGACTTCTGTCCCAGGCTGAGCCTTCCGGTCCTCAAGCCTGGTGTGGCTCTCTCCGATCATGTCGGTCTTGGTTTCTTTCACCCACATTTTATATTGTCAGCATTTCGATTCTATACATGTTCATCACACTTGCACCTGAGTATGTTATTCTCTTCAGAGTGAATAGAAGAGGTGTTGCGTTTTTAATTTCAATCTTCAAATGTTCACGGTTACTATACAGACATGCAATTGACTTTTGTAGTTTGATCTTTTTATCCCCGACCTTGCTGAGCCCACTTATTACTTCTAAGGGTTTGTTTGCTTTCTGTAGACTCTTCTCAATTGTCTACATAGACAATCACATCATTCACAAATACAGACAGTTTAACGTCTTCCACCCTCCTATCTGTGTGCCTGTCTCCCCTTTGCCTTATCACAGTGGCTGGATGAGATGATGGAGGACAGCAGGGACAGCAGGCATCTTTTCCTTGTTCCCAAGCTCAGAAGGAGAGCGTCCAGTCCTTCACCATCAAGTCTGATGTTAGCTGAAGGGGTTTTGTAGGTGTTCTTTAGAGAGTTGAGGGAGTTCCCTCCTCTCTTTCTAGTTTGCTGAAGTTTTTTGAATCATGAATGTGTATTAAATTTTGTCAAATGATTTTTCTGCCTGAATTGATATCATCATATGATTTTTCATCTTTAACCAGTTGATGTGGATTGTGTTGACTGATTTTAAAATACAGACCCAGCCTTGCATTCCTAGAATAATCCCACTATGGGTGCATGAGTTTTGTTTTGCACTGCCAAATTTGATTGGAGGTCTTTTGCTTCTAAAATAATTTTGAGTCTATGTAGCTTTATTAACAGTTGCTTGCAGTGCTACCACATACTGACATTGCCCTCACTACCTAGTGGTAGAGGTGCTTTACCAGTTTGAGTGATGTGCACAAACCTTATTGTCATTCAGATTTCCTTTCCTTTCCCAAATTTTAGAATGCCCTTTTCCTAGTTATTACCCCTACATGCTTGGGGCAACGCATTCAGGGGTATGTGATGAATGAAACTCTTGAGGTGAAATGATTACTTCTTTGTATTTTCACCTGCTCTGTCCTTCCTCCTTCTGTTGGAGCGCTTCCTGCAGAGGCGCCAACAACACACTCTCTCGGTCTCCAATCCTCTGAGGGCGGCTTTCCTTTCCTGAAAGAAAGTTTCAGCGAGAGCGGATGTGATTCGAGGTGGAAGGCCTTGTGCTGCCTCCTCCTGAGCCCCAGTTTCAGTCAGGGACTCTGCTGTCACCTGAGGTGGCGCTCCTCTGCAGTCACCACACCATTTCTCTCTAGCTCCTGGAAAAGACCTTTTCTCTGCCTTTACTTTTCACAAGTTTAACTGCAGTGTGTCCTGGCTGGCGTGGATTTCTTTGGGTTTATCTTGCCTGGCACTTGCTCAGCCTCTTGAATGTGCAGGTCTATGTCTTTCATGTGGCTAATGTTTGCCTTTTCTTATCAATAACTTACAAAAAGCAAAATATTTTTATTTTGATATTCAATTTGTCAGTTTTTAATGTTATATTTTGTTCTTTTTGTATCCAGTCTAAGAAATCTTTGCCAACACAAGTATGTGAAGACCTTCTCTTATGTTTTCTTCCATAAAATGTATAATTTTAGCTTTTAAGTTAAGTTTCTGATCCCTTTGGCCTTAACTTTTGTGTATGAATGAGATTAAGACCCAAGGCTCAGACCCCTAGTTTTTCCAGTAACATCTCTCAGAAAGACTTCCCTTTCCATGTTGAATTGCCATGGTACCTCTGTGGAAAATCAATTGACATGTCGATTCATTTCTGGACCTTTCACCCAATTCCATTTTTCTGTATCTACTACATCGTTTTGTTTACTTAGCTTAAAAATTAGGCTTTATATCTGTATGTCAAGTTTTAAAGTCAACCAGCGTAAATCTAATTTTGTTCATTCATTCAAGTCTTTGATTACTCTCCGCGGTTTTTGAAGTTCTCCGTACATAAGTCTTGCAAATATCTTTGTTAAATCTATTTCCAAGTATCTCATATTTTTACACCACTGTGGAAAGTATTGCTTTATAATTTCACTTTCCAGTAGTTAATTGGTAGCACGTAGAAATATGAGTGATTTCTAAATACTGATCTTGTAATCTTATGACCCCGACAAACTGGCCTTTGCCAATCTGTCTACTCATCACATTTTCCTCTTTCTCTCCTTTGTTGGTCATTACACATAAAACTGATTTATGCGCCAGGTCTTTGCTCAAATCAGTTCCAGTTACCCCTTTTGTAGATTCGTACATGCCATCTACGAATGTTCTCTAATCTGTAGGCCTTTTATTTTTCTCTCTTGCCTTATTGTGCTGGCTAAGTACACTACTGAAATAGAAGTGGTGAGAGTGTGCCATTCTGTTTTGGGAGAAAATATCCAGTCTTCTCACTGTAAATAGATGTCCTTTATCAGGACATCTGTTGAAGACATTACCTTCTATTTCCAGTTTCCTGAAAATGTTTGGTCTTCAATGAGTACTCCATTTTATCAAGGGGTTTGTTTGTTTGCTTGTTTCTTTTTCTTTTAGTCTGTTGAAATGATCATATAGTTGTCTTTATGGTGAATTACATTGATTGATTTGAGACTATTAAACCAACTTCACCTTCCTGAGATAAACCCCACTTAAACATGATGATTTTTTTATACATATTGCTGGGTTTGATTGCTGATACTTTATGGAGAATCTCATAGTTTTATTCATAAAAGATATAGTGTTTATAGTTTTCTTTGTAATTTCTTTGTAATATCTCTAGTTTTGATATCAGGGTAATGCTGACCCCATAAAATGAGATAAGAAGGAGCATTGCCTTATTCTATATTTTTTGAAAGAGCTTATAAATCTTCCTAAAATGTGTCTAGAACCCACCAGGAAAGCCACCAGGGCCTGGAATTTTTTTGGTGGGGAAAGGTTTTTTAATTGTGAATTCATATTTTTTAAAATTCAGATTAAAAAAATTTTATTAATGCTTATTTTTGAGAGAGAGACAGTGTGAGTGGGGGAGGGGCAGAGAGAGAGGGAGACCACAGAATTCGAAGCAGGATCCAGGCTCCTCACTGTCTGCACAAGCCTGATGTGGGGCTCAAACCCACAAACCCCTGAGATTGTGACCTGAGCCGAAGTTGGATGCTTAACTGACAAAGTCACCCAGATGCCTCAATTCATATTTTTTATACACAGAGGGCTAATCAGATTTCCTATCTCTTCTCCTCAAGGCTACTTGGGAGCCTTGTCCATGTTATCTATAGAACTTATTTCATAAAGTTGATCATCATATTCTTTTATTCTTTCAAAGTCTGCAGGGTATGTAGTAATGACCACTTTTCCATCTGTGATTTTAGAAATTGGTATCTTCCCTATTTTTTTTCTGAGTCTGTCTAGCTAGATGTTTATCAATGTTATTGATCTTTTCAAAGAACCGATTTTTGGTTTCATTAATTTTCTCTTGTTTATCTATTTCATTGCTTTTCTCATATGAATATTTAAATTTAAGCTTAAAGCAGTTAAACTTAAGTAAAGTTAAAAATTCAGAACTCAGACACACTAGCCACATTTCAAGTGCTCAACTGCATTATATGAACCTTCCTATCTTTGGGAGTAATTCCACTGGATGGCCCTGTTCTGGGGGTGGGAGGTCTATTCCTCAGCTGGCTCCATCTCTCTCAGCAAGGCATTTCTCAAAGCTTCATGGGCGGGTCAAGTGGTCCTCTGATCTGTCCTGTTCTCTTGATGAACCTGGCCTTGGCCCCAGCTCAGGTCTTCATCCTGGTCCCTCTGGCTCCATCCAGCCCTGACTGTCTGTTTCCCATCTCTGCTTCCAGAAGGAGCTTCTAACACAGCTCCCTGCCCCGGTACAACCCCTCTGCAACTCCCCAACACAGACACCTGCCCATGCCCAGCCTGCGAAAATGGCAATGGTACCATTGCCTGGAATCCCACAGGATTCCCCAGTGGGTGTGACCTGTCTCCCCACAAGCCGGAGCCATGGTGTGGATAGGCTGCTGAGCCACTAGTGTCATTTCTTAGTCACCCACTGGTCTGCAGGGGGGTAGAGGGGAGGGACAATGCTACCAGCCGCAGAGTGGCAGGCTCTGTTCTCTTGGGCTGGTCCATGTCCTAAGCCTCAGAGCTTAGACCCCCCAGAGCCACCCAGGAAAACAGGTTCTTGCTTTCCAAGACCAGCCACACTTGGGGCATGAGAGCCAGCATCTGGGAGGGCATGAGCTCCCCATCGGGGGTGTGAGCAATGGAGGGCTCAGGGACTGGGAAGGGCTCAGGGACTAAGAAGTAGGACCCGGACTCTCATGCTTGTGCATCTGGGCTCCAGCCCGGCCCATTACAGAAGGAGAGGCTGGCACCTCTCCCTGCCACCTAGCTGTGCTCCTGACAGCCCGCCCTTCGCTCCTAAAGCCGTGAATCACTGTGGCCTCACAGGAGGAAGCAGTGATAACCCCAGGCTCCGGAAGGGCCGCCCCCTGATGCTCTGTCCTAATCCGCCCCGCAGGGCAGGGCTCAGTGCAGCCCCCTCCACTCCCGCCCCAACCCCCACCTCGCACGGCCCTCTGCCTGGAGTCCGCTTCTGCACAGCCCACCCCCCAGCCTTCCTGTCCCTCCCTCCTCCCTGGCTCTGGGTCTTCCAGTCCACCTGGCTGTCCCATGCCAAGCGGCCACTGGTGCCCTTGCTGCCCTGGGCCCCAGCACGGAGCGGAGGGCAAGGCTGGGACGTGGGCTGCTTTGACCGCCCATCAGATGCCCCGCGAGGATGGAGGGAGCCCCACAGGCGGTTGGCAGGGAGCCACAGAAAGTGACTGAGCTGGACAGCGACCACAGGAGACAGTGTCTGGGGCTGAATGTGGATGGAGATGAGGAAGGAAATCAGAGGGGCAAAGACAGGGAGGGCCGGGGGGAGGGGCGGTGCCAGGGGGTGCTAAGGGGGCTGCTGGGGGAGGTCCTGGGGGCAGCTGAGGGATCCGCAGGTGCTATGATCTGGTAGAGCCAGAACCGACCCAGGCCAGGGGTGCAGGGAAGGCAGGTGGCAAGCGTCCCCAGGATCCGAAGGACGAAAGAGGAAGGGCCCGGAGCAGCTGAGCGGCCGTGGCCGCTGGCACCCTGGAGGAGCGAGGTCGAGGCTCACAGAACCAGGATCCTCCCTCTCCTCCTTCCTAAAAGCAGGCACATCCGCTGTTTGGGAAACGCCGTTTGCGGAGGGGGGCCAGGAGGGAATGCAATCTTGAAATAACACTGGCTGGAGCTGGGGAGGCCGGCGGGCCAGCAGGCGGACAATCAATTACGAGGATCCTGCTCCGAGCCGGGCGAGGGCCCAGCCAGGCCGGGTGTTTACATGCTCGCTCGTCTGTTTGGGGCCTGCAAATCCGTGTCAGATGTTAATGGAACAGCATCATTTTTCTGCCGAGGTGGCATCCCCAGGGATGTTTGGATGGGGCGGCCGGCGGGACTCGGCCTGGGAAAGGCAGGCCCGCGGCCGAGGAGGGAGGTCATTCGTCAGGCCGCCCGACAGCCCGGCCGCCCCACCCAGGTCCCTCTGTCCACCGGGCTCTGGGGGTATGAAAAGTAAGGCCCCACTCCAAAATAGGAGACTGCAAACTGGAAGTGAGTCTGACTGAGCATCACACAAGGGACACGGGCCAGGCGGGTACGCCCAGCAAAGGGCTTCTTGGCCGCCTGAGGCTGCCTGTGTCCTGCTGCAGGGGACACCCGTGGGGCACTCCCCCGCACACAGGGTGCAGGGCGGGGGGGGG